>NC_142930.1:61976867-62021867 GCF_046866305.1 Octopus bimaculoides
ATATATATACATACAATTGCCTTCTTTCTGTTTCCATCGACCAAATCCACTCACAAGACTTTGGTCGTGCCAAGGTTAGAGTAGGAGACAACTTGCCCAAGGTGCCATGCAGTGGGATTGAACCCGGAACCATGTAGTTAGGATGCAAGCTTCTTACGACACAGCTATGCCTGTGCCTATATATATATAAATATATATTCTTTTATTTCTTTATTTTTTTACTTGTTTCAGCCATTTGATTGTGGCCATGCTGGAGCACTACCTTTTTGTCAAAGAAATCAACTCCAGGACTTATTCTTTGTAAGCCTGGTACTTATTCTATCAATCGCTTGTCAAGCAATGGTGGGGGCAAACAAACAAAAACACAAAGACACACACACATAAACAGACACACACACACACACACACACACACACACACATATATATATATATATATATATATACACATATATATACGACGGGCTTCTTTGTGTTTCCATCCACCAAATCCGCTCACAAGGCTTTGGTCGGCCTGAGGCTATAGTAGAAGACAGTTGCCCAAGATGCCACACAGCGGGACTGAACCCAGAACTATGTGGTTAGGAAGCATGCTTCTTACCATCTTACCACACATCCGTTCTTATATATATATATATATATATATATATATATGCAACATGATTCTTCACAAGACATTAGTTGGTCTCTTGGCTATAATTGGAGATACTTGCTCAAGGTACCACATAGTGAGACGGAGCTTGAAGCCACCCGGTTGTTGCAAAGTGAATTTCTTAACCACACAAGCAAGCCTGTACTTCGCAATCTGTGGGGGAAAAAATCAATGAACTGTTTGGTTCAAACAAAAATACCTTGTGGTATTTATTTGCACAGACACTCATTTATCACAATTGCTGTCATAAATGTAGTGAACCAGTGATTGACTCATTAGAAACCTATATTTAATGATGCTATTGTTCTGAAAATGTAAGACATCTTTGTTTTCTTTAAAGTTAAAATAAAATCTATCCTGGCCTATTTATAAATACTGTGACTACATTAACAGAGTTATTTTAGTTTATTCATAAATGTTATCACTTATTACCATGAAACATATTCGGAGCTCATTATAAATACTGTGACAACATTTCAACAATTTTACTGTGGCCTATCTATAATTATTTTCTGTAAACATATTGTAGCTTGTTTATCAATCTTGTCAAAACATTATCAGTGTTATACATGTTTTGATATATTCCATAATTATTGTCACATTATCAATAGCATGTATTCTAGTCTGTTTATAGTATTAGCAGTACTTTCAGGTCTATTTACAATACTAATAGTAGCAGGGAAATTCTATAGCTATTTTGAAAACAATAAAATTGTTGGAACTTTATAGAGAATCATGAAATACAAAATTTATTTTGAAATTGTAGTTTTCCTAAGTTATTTGATTTTTGAGATTGTGTGAAGTCGACAAAGATAATACTGAAGATGCAGTCATCGGAGAAAACATTTGTCACTTCTTCTATCTTTAGAGTTGTTATCTATTATTTTTATCTTTACATCAAGACTTACAGTAGAAGCCCACAACCATCTTTCCAACAACAACTTTGGTCACCATTTTTAATTCAATACTTCTACCACTTATGGACATGCATATAAAATCAAAAAACAGTGCAGCACCCATGACTTTGAGAAACTTTTTTTTTCACATTCAGAATGGTAGATGCATGGAATAAACTACCAAATAAACTATCTGTATCAGTTGCTAGCTGTCAGGATACTGCATCATTCAAAATTTCCATGCTTCCTGAAATTTGCCAACAGTATTCTTCAGGTGCCTATACACACTTTCCTCTTTATGGCTCTTTTACTGTTAACTTTACGCCTTTTTGTGTTTCATTCTGTTTGTTGTGCATGCAGTTTTAGCTTTCACTACTGTCTTTCTCTACTTAACTTACTACTAATTTATGTTCCCTCTTATACACTTTTGCAACACACTTGAACATTGTATACAATAAGCTCTATTATAATAATTATTATTATCATTATATTTCCTTCGTAACACAGTGGAGGTAAAAATGCACCGAAGTCTTTAGTCATCTGTCAAGTCACAACAAGGACAGATTATATTTTCCTTAAGATGTGCGCTGTGCCCAATAAGGCTGCTTTTTGCAAAACATCAATACATATTATATATATCACTCTTAATTTAAATTATTTATTTCCCAATCACTTGTCTTAAAAATAATATTAAATATCATAAATGCCGTATCTTTTAAATTATGTCTTCAATTTCATATCAGATTTTATTGGTCAGTTTTCTAACAAATTATATAAATGGTGTGTGTGTGTGTGTGTGTGTGTGTGTGTGTGTGTGTGTGTGTGTGTGTGTATTTGTGTATGTGTTTGTCCCCCATCCCCATTGCTTAACAATTAGTATCATTTTGTTCATGTCATCAGTAATTCAGCTTTCAGCAAAAGTTATTGATGTAATAAGTATCAAACTTTAAAAAATAAATCCTAGGGCCCATTTATGTGACTAAACCCTTCAAGATGGTGCCCCAGTAGAGCTGCAGTTCAATGACTGAAATAGGTAAAAGATAGAAGATAAATTATAGATAATAGATCATATCTTTTGAATTTGTTCCATACAAAATGTTTTATATATAGACTATAGCAGAATAACATAGACTATTATGGTATAATTGATGTGACATATAATGGCATATTCTAAATATTTTCACATTATTACCGTTACACATATTCTAGCATATTCATAAGTACTAATTAGTATCCATGGAAATTTCACAGTTATTTTGAAAATTGCATGTTGTAATTGTATATTTTTCTGAAACATTTGATTCTTGAGAAGATGTAAAAATCCACATAGGCTGTATTGTTGGGGCAATCACTCAATCAATCAATCAATCATTCAATCAATCATTCAATCAATCTATCTATCTATTTATCCATCTATCTATCTGTCTACATATCTATCTACATATCTACCTATTTATCTTACCTTCACAGTGCTAACATATTCTGTCTTTCTATCTCTCGTTCTCTCTCTTCACTAACCACTTGACAGCATCTTAACATAATAACTATTACATTCCCCACTGCCTTATGTCATTAATATTCTCTCCCTCTTTTACTCTTGCTCTTCGCCTTTTCCTTCAGCTAATCAGGTGACAGCATAATGCAATTGGGCGTAATGTATTAACATATACACATTCATAATATTATTGTTGTTACAAATTCTGGCATATTTTTAAATATTGTGATATTATTATTATTATTATTATTATTATTATTATTATTATTATTATTATTATTATTATGACACATTATCTAGAGTATCTAATAATATTGTTTTAATATTATATCAATATAACATATGTTCACCAATTTATAAATATAGTTACTGCATTAGCTCTGTACTGTTGCTGTGACAATGTGACTCTATTTATAAATATGTTTATAATCTACTTATAAATATTGGATTTTTTTGCAATAGAAGAAAGGTCACACACTTTTAGAAGTGGGTGTATAAATGATTGACATATTATGCAACTGGTGCTTATTTGTCATTGTTAAATCCCAGGTCTTCATCCATTATGAGCTGAAACACCCTCTAAAAATACTCTACAATTTTAAAAAAGAAAAAAGTGGAGCATTGAATAATGTGAGTTCAGTTTAAATTTGACATTTAAGTGGAGCATTGACTAAAGAGTGATCAGCTTAAATTTAACATTTTGCATGATAGGAAAATAAAATACACAATCCCATCCCAAATTAAAAGTGTTTTAAAAAATCAAAAAATATCAACTAGATTATGGGTGGGAGATAACAGTTTACTCAAAGTAGCCACCCACAGCTTCCACCACAGCCTCAAGACAGCTCCAGAACCTGGTGCATATATTCCTCACTGTGTCCCTGGGAAGATCTTTGAATACCTCCTTAATCTTAGCCACCAGTTTGGCCTTGGTGTTGCAAGCATTGTGGTTGGTCTCTTTCTCATCTGTGCCTGACACATGGTAATCCATGAGATTACAATGAGGGGAATTAGGAGGCCAGAAATTGCAGGGTAGTGAAGTTGTAGAAATTCTCCTACAACCACTTCTTACTCTTTCTGGATGTATGACAAGGAGCTAAACCCTACTGCCACACATATGGCCTTCCAGTAACAACCTTCATCGGCCAGGGATTGCCTACAATCTCCAGCAGCTTTACATAGCTATCTGAATGAGCCTAAGGCCCAGTTCAAAGATTTAGAATGGCATGACATCACCTTCACTGGAGACACACCCAAAAAGTCCATTACCGTGTAGGGGAACTTGGTTTTCATGATATGTGGGACATGTCTTACTGCTTTTGCTGTGTTCACAGAGCATGGAACAACTGTCACCATGTCAGCATTTTGATACCCAGTGAGAATCATCATGATGCAGGTAACTCTTTTCCAATATTCAGATGGCTTCCAGTCCTCCATCAGCTAGCTTTTTCTTAACTACAATTTTAATCTTTATGATCTCCAATACTTTTGATTTTTAACCACTAAATCAAGCTATTCCTGAAAAAAGGAGACATGAAATTCGTCTAATTTAGCCCATACACCCTGTATATACACTGTATCTCAAAATAATAGATGAGATGGTCACAGTTGTAATGTCTTTGATCCTACATTAGTGCCTTGTTGTGGTTGTTGTTTAAACTCAGGTCAACCCTTATTCAGCAGACCCATGACAAAAGATATAATTACACCATCTTTTTAGGGGTTATACAAAAATATGCTATTTAATGTGTCCTCTCCTTTTTTAAGACCTTGGGATGTGATTCAAGAAAGATTTGACTGCTATTCTAGCAGGTGAAAATGAATACACAGGCTCCCTTATATTAGTATTTATCAACTTTGCTCACTAAAGCAAAACAAAATCAGTACTGGTAGGAGTAGATCTCATGATATAAAAGAATGAAACTGAACTGATGTTTAGTCCAAAGCTCTACCACCTCCCTCAGTAACACTACTATTATATTTATAAATAGCATATGACTGTAACATATATCTTAGATTACTGGAAATAGCTTACATTCTAACATTATTATCATCAACGTAATATATTGTTCCTTCTTATTAAGACAAAAAGTCTGAAACTTTATGGAATGAGAAATTGAGTGGGGTGTTATATTCATGTCTTTCTCAAGGGTATTAGTGACATAAATAAAATGAAAGAGCATCAACAGGGAATTGAAACAGTATATCTCACTAAACTTGGTAGAAGCTTACTTTTACCACAAGTATATATATATATATATATATATATTCATTCATATATATATACATACACACACACACACACACACACACACACACACATACATATATATATATATATATATATATATATATATATATATATATATATATGAATGATAAGCATTGTTACTATGCCAACCAGTCTGATTAATAGTTATATCAAGAGTGATAATAGTGTTATCAATTCTCAGCATTCCAAACTACAGTCCAAACAGACACAATCAGCAAATTAAAAACATAAATATCACAATAACATCTATAGTAGTAGCATTAAATGTGTCAATAGTAACCTGTAATAATAGTTTATTATGAACACCAGTTGTATAAAACACATCATAAAAGAAACAACTACAGCAACAACAGAAAAGGAAAACATAATCACCAAAATACAGATTTGAATTAAGCAGGATTTAAAACTCCAGGACATAAAGAACCTTAACTAAATCCTTGGATTGGCACAAGACTACAAACATTGAGGAAATGATAAAGCACTGACACTAACGTTTTGTCTGTCCTGGACATACTTCAAAGGTGTCCATATGTTGATGAAGCATATATGATATACATTCCCAGTATTTTTCAGCTACCTGGATAACTTAGAACTTCTAAAAAGCACTGTAAAATGGCTGAGGTTTGTTATTGCTTGATCCCCCCCCCCCCAGGCCAGTCCCGATCAAGCAGATCTATGTATGATCAAAAACATTACATCTGTAACCATCTCAACTATTGTTTTGAGATACAATGTATATAATGTATATACAAGGTGTTTTAGGGCTAAGTTTGATGATATTTTTGTCTTATTTTTTTTCAGGGACAATTTGATGTTCTGGTGTATAGTCAAAGGTATTGGGGAGCATAAAGATTAAAGTTGTAGTTGAGAAAAAGTTAGTCAGTGGCGGACTGGACACCATCCAAATACTGAGAAAGAGTTACTTGCATCATGATGATTCTCACTGAGTATTTAAATGCTGACATGATGACTGATACTCCATGCTCTGTGAACACTGTAAAGGCTATGAGAAGTGTCCCACAAATCATGACAGCTGCGATGGACTTTTTAAGTGTATCTCCAGTGAGGGTGATGTTAAATCATTCTCCATCTTTTAACAAGGCCTTAGGCTTAATTCAGACAGTTATGTGAAGCTGTTGGAGATTGCAGCCAATCCCTGGTTGGAAAAGGTCATTGCTAGAAGACCATACATGTTGCAGCAGGATTCAGCTCTTTGCCATACCTCAAGAGAAAAGTCAGAAGTGATTATAGGAGAATTTCTACTAAAAGTCTGAAAACAAGAATGGACATTTAAGACAAACTTATGAATATGCTGTGGACAACTGAAGGGTTAAAAAAAGAAGTAGAGCTTGCTGGTACTAACTCAAAAAAGCTAATTCAGATACTTTATAACCAGTCAGACTCAACTTTCTAAAATTTCTTCCTAACCTGTTTCTCTAGGATCATCCACCCACTAAAATTTGAGCCAATTATCTTATCACCTAATATTAATGTTACATAAATTAACTATGGTCAGTTACATAAATTAACTATGCCTATGGAGTCATGAGAAAACATAGACACCCTCTTAGTTCTCCTACCCATAATTCAATGGAACAACCAGGGTGGGACAGCTGGAGAAAGAGAGAGGTACACCAGCTGGTACTCACTTTAGCTGAGTAGACAAGAAATGGAATGAAGTGCCTTGCTCACAGATACAATATGTTACCTACTCCAGAAATTGAACTGGTAAACTTATGGACACAAGACCAACATTTGAACCACTAAACCATGCATTTTCACATCACATATGATTTTAATTATTTCTTTTTTCTTTTTAGTTTCAGTCCAAGGACTGCAGCCATGCTGGGGCGCCATTTTAGCCATTCTCCAAGTATAAAATGTTCAACTTTATTGTAGTTATATTTCTAATAAATTGTCTATGTGCTTCAGTTCATTTTGGAAAATAATCAAGAATTTGGAAAGATTTAGTCAGATAATTCCCTTTTACATATATTTACATCTATTTCTCTATCAACCTGGTGTTTAAATTATAAATTAACCAAAGGATCTTACATTAAATTATTGCAGAAAGTTTTAATTTAGATATAGACACTCGATTTTTTATATATATATATATATATATATATATATATATATGTGTGTGTGTGTGTATATATATATGTGTGTATATATATATATATACATACATACAAATATACATACATATATATACATGTGTGTGTATCTTTTTATCTTTTATTTGTTTCAGTTATTAGACTGCAGCCTTGGAGAATTTTGGTCAAACGAATTGACACCAGTGCTTATTTTTTGTAAAGCCTGGTACTCATTCATTTGCTAAGCTGCTAAGTTTCAGGGATGTAAGCATACCAACACTGGTTGTCAATTAGTAGTGGGAGAAAAACACACACACACATGCACACACAACAGGCTTCCTTCCATCTACCAAATCCACTCACGAAGTCATAGTATTTGACAACTGCCAAGGTGCCATGCAGTAGGACTGAACCTAGAACCATATGATTGCAAAGCAAACTTCTTAATACACAACCACAGACAGACAGACAAACAGACAGAGGATTGATCTCAGGCAGGTTAATATCAAAAGATTTAATTCAGATTTGTTCTATTTAAACTTCAGATCTAATATTATCCACATTTGTTATTACCAAACAGCAATTCTTATGTGCTTATTTGTGTACCTGCTTGACGTGCTGTGATGTACATCAAGTGAAGTTTATATACTTTGATTTCTGGTTTCTTGAAATTGTTAATGTCTCTTGATGGCAATGTCTCTATCTTATACTGACATACAAAAACAACTTTGTTTTTCATTTACAGAGTCTAAATATATTTAAATAATAGCCTTGAGAGAGTTTTAATTGATGTTGTTGCGATAGATTTGGCACAAATAAATTATAAAGATTCACTCTTCCATGAGATGACAGTTTTGATAATAATTATAATAATATAATGAGCTTGTATTTACCATGAATGAGAGAACATTACGAAAACAAATTACTAAAAGAAAATATGAAGATTTATGCAGAATCAACATTGACACAAGATCACAAGGCTTCATTGATGCTTCTATCATTCATTATGGCCTCGTAAACCTTAACACTAAAAGTCATAAAACCACTCATATTGTGAAGAACTAACTTGTTGCCATTAGAATAGGATCACATGTTTTAAGGCCAACATTTTTGGACACCATATCCATCAATAAATTGATGAGGGCCATGGCAAGAGATATTGATTGATTACTTCAACCAATCATTTAATTTGATAACATTAATCTGATTGGAACTTATGAACTGCTGCCTGAGATTACAGGACAACAATGACAATTTAATTTCTTTCAACAGCACAATGACATGATCACTATACACATCAAGGAAACAATCCAGTACTAGAAGTGTAGCAAAAAGAGAACAGTGGGGTAAGTTGTCCCTAGATGTAGGTGTGAAGTGGATGCAAAATTTTTTCTTGCTTATCCTGTTGTTCATCAAGGTGAGAGAGGTAAAATTGTCTTTGCCCTTAGAGCTTTGAGAACCTTTACTACACCAACATCCAATATGTCACCTTCTCTTCACATGAACAACACGCAATGAAAATACCCTCAAAGTTTCCTCAGTTGCTGATCTATTGCAAAGCTCTAGTGTGATTTATACTGAGTTTGGTTCAAAATTTTGGGGAAGTGCTGCAGCTACCCAAGCAAATATCAGAGATCACATCTAAAAGAATGTCATCTGGTGATTAATTGATAAAATTTTTTCTCAGCGACACACTTCAAAAACATTAGCACAAATGTGTGTTGTTTCTTCTCTCCACCTCTTTTATTGTGTATCTTTAATGATCTCTTCTAAATCTCTGAACCTACTGACTGCCTATACCTTCTACCTAGATCTACTCAGTACTCATCTTCCACTGAATGTGTCACACTTTGCAGATAGCACAATAATCAATTATCCCAATCCTTTCTTCCCAGAGTTACAATCCTCATTAACTCCCCCCTACCAGCCCCATTGATCTTAGTCTGGAGGAGACCAAAAATGTTACAGACACAGCTCCTCTGACACTGACAACATCAGTGGTTCTCAACTGTGGTTCATATGACTGCTGGGGATGCATCCTTATCATCATCATTGTTTAATGTCCGCTTTCCATGCTAGCATGGGTTGGACGATTTGACTGAGGACTGTAGAACCAGATGGCTGCACCAGGCTCCAATCTGATTTGGCAGAGTTTCTACAGCTGGATGCCCTTCCTAACGCGGGATCCACATGAGCAAAATAGTAAATTGATGGTTCATGATAATATTTTAGGGGTCCAGGAAAATATTTTGTTTCAGACCTATTTATTGTATAAAACTGCTAAGTTTCTTCTCCAATGCTTAACATAGTTCAGCATGTTTCCAGTCACAGAAACATGTTATCTTAGGGTGTGCTATGCAAACTTACATAAGTAAATGTGTAAAATAGAAGTGTCTATAAAACTTGCTTTTAAACATCCGATTGGCTACGGGTGTCCATCAGAATGATGAAACAGTAATCAAAGGGTTCCATAATTAAAAAATGGTTGAGAATCACAAGACAACATTATATAAAAGAAAAGTAGGCAAGATAAACAGCTAGACCTAGAATTGTACCGTTATTGTAGACTTGGTCCACCTAGAAGTATATTGATTTCAAATTTTGGCATAAGGCGAGCAATTTTGGGAGAGAGGATAAGTTGAATAAATCGATTCCAGAGCACGATTGGTGCTTATTCTATTGACTGCAAAAGGATGAAAGGCAAAATTGACATTGGTGGAATTTGAACACAGAACATAAAGATGGACAAAATGCCACTAAACATTTTGCCTGGCATGCTAATGATTCTGCCAGATCACCACCTTATCACCCCAAAGTATTTTGCAATCGTAGAGCAGTCATGCAAGCAGACTCAGCCCATACCTGTATATCATCCCAACAGGCTACAAGACCTGCTAGTCACAGCAGCTAAATCATCTTTAAAAATAGCCTTGACATTTTTAATAAGTGAAAGGATGTATTATTTCAAAACCACCACATCTATGACAATACTTCATCCATCACAACAACACTTTGGCAATAATGCAACAATAACAACATTATCACAATACCACAATCACCACTACATTTTCACCGCACCACAATAACCTTGACAACCATCAAAACAGTCTCAACCATCACTACCATTAGTAATCATGATAAAAATCTCACCCAGCTCAGGCCATTTCCATCTTCACCACAATCACCATCATCAGTACCATGTGCATCTTAGTACCATCGTAACTGTCACTATCTCAACTACCATTACTGCCGTCCCCTTCTTCCAAAATCACCACCATTTTTCCATACCAAACATTGTCACTTTTCATTTACCCACCTTCCCCACCATCATTAACCTAACCATCACTAACCCTAACCATCACTAACCCTAACCATCACTAACCCTAACCACCACTACCGCCACTACAATCACCACTACCACGACTACCGCCACCACCACCACCATCTTTCATATTCTACCTTTATAGGTTACTACTACATACATGTGTTACAAATACTATTGCAGATATCACCACTGACAACTGGCACTCCATCGGTTATGACGACAAGTGTTCCAGTTGATCTGATCAATGGAACAGCCTGCTCGTGAAATTAACATGCAAGTGGCTGAGTACTCCACAGACATGTGTACCTTTAACATAGTTCTCAGAGAGATTCATCCTGAAGCAGAATGTGACAAAGCTGGATCCTTAAAATACAGGTATTGCTCATTTTTGCCAACTGAGTGGACTGGAGCAATGTGAAATAAAGTGTCTTCCTCAAGGACGCAATGCACAAGTCCCACATTCACTGTTATGTAATTACAATCACCACCATCACCACCTCACTGCTATGACCTATACTCAACCAACATGAGGTACCACTACCCACACTCACTATGCTTCAATCACCACCACCACAATCACTACTATCTCCTGTACTCTGTCAGCATGAACTACCACTACTAGCATTCACTTCTGTACAACAATCAAGACCATCACCACCTACCTCAGCATATTCTCATTCTAGATCTCTACAGGAGAAGCCTACATGTAAGCCACTACATCAGTGGTTCTCAACTACTTTTCATCTTTGGACTCCCTTTAATTACTAACTTTGGTGGGCCCCCATAGCCATTCGATGTTTGAAAACTAGCTTTATAGAAACTTCTTTCAAAATTCCTATTTTGTTTTTCAAACATTCATTTAAGTTGAACTATGTAAAATGGTGGAGAAAGAAACCTGTTTCTTGCAATATATACCAATACATGTATCTAAAGCAAAATTTTTTACAGAGGCCCTTAGAATACTATTCCAGATCCCCAATTTACTATTTTGTCATATGGATCCCTAAAAATCTTATATGGACCCTCAGGAGCCATAATGGACTTGTTGAGAACCACTGCTCTAAATGGTCATTATTCTGTTAGAAACAGCAGCCAAATCTTTCAAATTACATCTTACTTCTTTATAAAAGTTGTTGTTGTTGGCACTCCATCACTTACGACGTCGAGGGTTCCAGTTGATCCGATCAACGGATCAGCCTGCTCTTGAAATTAACGTGCAAGTGGCTGAGCTCTCCACAGACATGTGTACCCTTAATGTAGTTCTCGGGGATATTCAGCATGACACAGTGTGACAAGGCTGACCCTTTGAATTGCAGGCACAACAGAAACAGGAAGTAAGAGTGAGAGAAAGTTGTGGTGGAAGAGTACAGCAAGGTTCGCCACCATCCTCTGTCGGAGCCTCGTGGAGCTTTAGGTGTTTTCGCTCAATAAACACTCACAATGCCCGGTCTGGGAATCGAAACCGCGATCCTATGACTGCGAGTCCGCTGCCCTAACCACTGGGCCATTGCGCCTCCACTCTTTATAAAAGATACATTGGATAATATGTTTTTTGTCTTCCCTACACACACAAAAAAAAAAAATCAGAATGGTCAGAGTTGGAATGGTCTTCTCTTTCATGTCTAATTTGGAGTTGAACAACTGCAAGAATAACTACCACCTTCAAAGCCCATGAGGAAGCCTTTACATGATTGCTTGACTTCCTAGAAATAGCAACCAACTAATTTACCTCAAATCACCTCCTGTTATCTTTAAAATAAGACAGATACATTGTATAATGTAGCCCTAGAGACACTGAGTTTAAATTTGTGCTTAAACACACACACAAACACACACACACACATATATACATATATACATGTGTGTGTGTACTTATATATTTACCTATCTATGTATTTATCTATATATCTATCCATCTACTTAGATACATACATACATATACACACACACACACACACACACATATACACACATTTATATATAAATTTACATATATATGTATGTATATATGTGTGTGTGTGTGCGTGTGTGTGTGTGCATGTGTGTGTGTACAGACACACATTTATATATACATTTACATATATATATATATATATATATATATATATATATATATATATATATATATATATATATATATATAACATGCATGAGTGTGTAGGTGTGGTGCGCATGTCAACTTGATCAAAAATGACCTGGAGCTAAACATTTACCACCATCACCATCAACACCACCAATACTACCATCAGCATCATCATCATCATCATCATTACTACCAATGACCATCACTACCAACACAGCACTGTTATACCCACACTTTCTCTGGTACCACCACCACAACCACCACAACCATTTCATCTATCTCTACCATCACAGCCTCCACTACTACCACAAACATCATCATCGCTACTACAGCCACTGTTGTCACCAACAGCTTCAATACTAGTTACCACCACCACAACCATCACAACCACTATCGCCTCCACAACCACCACCACTACCACCACAACCATCACAGCCATTATCATTTACACAACCACTATTGCCTCCACAACCACCACCACAACCACCACTACCACCACAACCATCACAGCCATTATCATTTACACAACCACTATTGCCTCCACAACTACCACCACTACCACCACAATCACCACCACCATCACCTCCACAACCACCACTACCACCACAACCATCACAGCCATTATCTTTTACACAACCACTATTGCCTCCACAACCACCACCACTACCACCACAATCATCACCACCACCATCACCTCCACAACCACCACTACCACAACCATCAAAACCACCATCATCTCCACTACCACGACCACCACAACCATCATCTCCACAACCACCACCACCACCACCACCACCACAACCATCACAACCATCACAACCACCATTACCACCATCACCTCAACCACTACCACTGCAGCCACCACAACTAACACAACCACAACGACCACTACAACCACCAGAAGCACAACCACCACAATTACAACCACTACAACTACCATAACCACAACCACCAACCACCACCACCACTACCAGCTACTACTACTACTACTACTACTACTACTACGACTACGACTACTACTACCACTACTACTACTACCACCCATCATACCACTACTATAAGCAAACATGAACTGTGGCTAATATTCAGTGATCTAGCAGACAATCTACAACTCTATCCAGTGCCAACCTAACACACTATTAAAGTCGGCCACTTAAACTCTACACCTGCTAGTCTAAAGAAAAACGCAGCAGTAGTATTCCAGCCCATCATACCACTCTTAACATATTAACATACACCACACAAATATATACAGCTCATATCATACTTTCACTTTCGTTTTCTCCTCTTCCTTCCTTCTTTCTTTCTCTTTTTTCCTTTCTTTCGTTTTCTGTCTATAACTGTTTTGTTTTATTTTGTGTTCCTTGTTACTGCGGGTATATTTTTTATATATAGAGTTGTTTTTTTTTTCCTGTTTTTCTTCATATTTATTTTTTGATTTCTTTTTTTATTTTTTGGTAGAGTTAGGGGAGGTGTCTTTTGCAGCAATCAAATATTTTTTATTTTCATTTTTATTTGAAAGAGTTTAAGGTTGCTTTTTCTTTCAATTTTTCAGAAAGGCATGAACTTCATAAATTCCTCAATATTACATTTTTATCTATAAAAAGAAAATTAATTATTTGTGCATGATTGTGTATATGTGCATATGTATGCTTGTATATGTGAGTTTGTGTGTGTGCATCTTTGCATGAGAAATATAAAAATTATTGTTATTATTATTGTTATTATCATTAATGAAGTGGTAAGTAAAGTGGTAGAAATAAATTCTATATATTGCTAATTGATAACTCAATGTTTATGTGTTCAAATCCCACCAGACATAATATTGTCTTACTTCCCACCAGGGTCAATAAAATAAATAAGTACAAATCAGATAGCAGGGTTGACTGAATTCACTATGGTCCTTCCTCCTCCAAAAATATTTGTGACAAATCCACCTTAAAGACCCATAATCAGGCTGACAAAATAAGGCTTCGTACAGTAAAATAGATAACAGTAATATACTGAAGTTAATTCAACTCACAATAGGACTCTTTGTGTTGTTGGTAACAGACTAAATGCCTTACGGTATTTTGAATTTATTCCTCTACATTCTATATTCAATTCCAACCAATTTTGATTCTACTATTCACTTCTCTGTTGGTTTAAGTGACTATACATTGCCCTGCTTTGCCTTCCCTACAAATTTGTGGCCCTTTTGCCAACGTAAGAAATCCTTATTCAAAGGGCCTCTATATGTATTGTGAGAAAATGATCAATGCCTATAAATGTCCTCTCCAGTTTGTAGGCCTAGGAAAGGTTTATTTTAATGGAAAAGCAGCAATTGCCTATACATATAGGTGTCTTCTTTTTCAGTAATGTTGTACAAGGCTGATGTCAAGGGCTGGTACAGCCTGGCAAGAACATCATCACAGCTGTTGTCATCAGAACATGAGGTGATAGCACAGATACAACAAGGCTTATTGTCTAACACTAGAAATTCTATCATTCACCTGCCTAAGACTGTTACTTTATTTATCAACCCTGGAAGGATAAAAGGCAAAGTTTGCCTCAGCAGGAATTGAACACTGAGGGCAGAAACCCAGAACAAATAAATGCCAGTCATTTTGTCCACCTCATAATGGTAAAAAAAAAAACATCCTTACACTATTGGCAAATTCTTTAGTGTCAGACAAAAGGCCATGTGGTATTTAGTTACATCCCTTTATGTTATGAGTTCAAATTCCGCTGGGGTCAACTTTGCCTTTCATCTTCACAGAGTCAATAGAATAAAGAACCATTGAAGTAATGGGGTCGATTTAATCGACTAACCCCTCCCCAAAAATATCTGGCCTTGTGGCTATGTTAGAAACGATTATTCATAAATAGGTCAGGTAGTTTATCAGAAATGTTATAACAGCAAACCAAGAACCTCTCAGAATTCTGTTCTATGTAGAAACCTCACCTAAAATGGCTTTGCATTTCATACCACTAGAATCCATACAGTAAATATCATTGATATATACTGTCTTTCAATGTGCCGGAAAGATAGTATATTAATCTCCCTTCCTTTGGTGAACTTAAGAAAACCGTAATGAAAAGTAGTGTCGATGTTTATTCTGTTTTAATTTCAGTACGAAACCCTTCAATTCACCAACACCCATGATGTTGCTGGGAAAAGCATGAACGTCACAGCTTGATACTTTTCTCATCCTAAAAACATTAATGTTCATGATGGTTATTAGAAAGAATTATTTCTCTCATTAAAACTATTTCCTTCCCTTTATGCCATTAAGCTCTTTCGGAAAGGCATAAACGCCGCCATTCATTTTCTTCTCCTAAAGAAATTTATCCTACAGACTGAGTAATACACCATTATTATCATCATGGTTTCTCTTTCCTCTTATTTTTAAACATAACGATTTTATTTACATACATATATACATATGTATGTATGTATATGTACAAGTGAGTATATTATATATATATATATATATATATATATATATATATATATATAAACACACACATATACACACACACACGCACACAAGTGCATATGTGTGTGTATATGTGTATGTATGTGTATGTGTGTGTATATGTGTGTGTATGTATATGTATATGCATATATATATATATATATATATATATATGAATTTATGGCGTTCTTTGTTTCTTTGTTTTTTATTTTTGCTTTATCATCATTATTATTATTATTATTATTATTATTATTATTATTATTATTATTATTATTATTATTATTAATGTTATTATTATTATTATTTCCCCGGATTTATTCTATCACTCCCATAATTCTCTCTGCATATAAACCATTTGTTGCGTGTTTGTTCCAAGGTGAATTCGTAGTGGAAAAGCAAGCAGAGATGACGTCACACACTGACTGTAGTAGATTAACGTACGCAAATTGTTTTCCGTCCACCACTAGTTACCTCCCTTACATCTTATCATAGCCTGCTGCGATTCTTGTTAGAGGATTGATACAATAATTATAGTGAACAATTGCTTTTAGTTGTTTTATTATTTCTTTTCTTTCTTTGTTTCTTTTTGTTTCATTGCACTCAATTCCTTGCTACCATTTTTAGTTTCCATTGTTCTAATTTTTGCCTAAGAAACTATTGTTGTATGTCACACATGCGTGCAATAACATAGTCATGTCTCTATACTAAATTCCATATTTCCCAATCTTGCCATTATTTTTTTCTTCTGTTCATAATGGAACACGTGCACGAACACACTATGTATGTATGTGTGTATGTATGTGTGTATGTATGTATGTATGTATGTGTGTGTGAGAAAGAGATAATGTATGTACGTGTGTGTGTATGTATGTAGGTATGTATGTATATATGTGTGTGTATGTATATGTGAATGTATGTGTGTATGTATGTGTGTATGCATGTATGTATGTATGTATGTATGTGTGTGTGTGTGAGAAAGAGATAATGTATGTAAGTGTGTGTGTATGTATGTATGTATGTAGGTATGTAGGTATATATGTGTGTGTATGTATATGTGAATGTCTGTGTGCATGTATGGGTGTGTATGTATGTATGTATGTATGTAAGTATGTATGTATGCATGTATGTATGTGTGTGTGAGAGAAAGAGATAATGTATGTATGTATGTGTGTATGTATGTATGTATGTATGTATATGTGTGTGTATGTATATGTGTAAGTGTGTACGTATGTGTGTATGCATGTATGTATGTATGTATGTATGTGTGTGTGTGTGAGAATGAGAGACTGTATGTACGTGTGTGTGTGTATGCACGTATGTACGTATGTAGGTATGTATGTATGTATATGTGTGTGTGTATGTATATGCGTATGTATGTGTGTGTATGTATGTATGTATGTATGTATGTGTGTGTGAAAGTAAAAGAGAGAGAGAATGTATGTATGTGTGTGTGTGTATGTATGTATGTAAATAAGAGTGGAGATGCAATGGCCCAGTGGTTAGGGCAGCAGACTCATGGTCGTGGGATTGCAGTTTCAATTCCCAGACTGGGTGTTGTGAGTTTAACAAACCACCTGAAACTCCACGAGGCTCCGGCAGAGGGGGAGAAGCCTGCTGTACTCTTCCGCCACAACTTTCTCTCACTCTTTCTTCCTGTTTCTGTTATACCTGTATTTCAAAGGGCCATCTTTGTCACACACTGTGTCATGCTGAACCTCCTCGAGAACTACATTAAGGGTACACATGTCTATGGAGTTCTCAGCCACTAACACGTTAATTTCATGAACAGGCTGTTCCAGTGATCAGATCAACTGAAACACTCATCGTTGTAACCGACAGAGTGTCACAATATATGAGAGAATGTATGTGTGTGTGTATATATACAGGGGTTGGATAAAATAATGCATCATAGCATCATAATTTTGAAATATCTATAAAACCATCAAAAGCCTGTTTATTTTTACATTTTTTTTATTTATTATTAGTGTTACTTAATATGTTTTGCTAAAATTACTGTTTCTTTTCAGATATCATCAGAAAAAGGTAAATAAAATTCATTAAAATGACAGATCTATTAGACTTTCAAAGAGGTCAAATTGTTGGTGCTCGTATGGCAGGCGCTAGTGTAGCGAAAACAGCCGAAATATTTGGTGTATCAAGAAGTACTGTCTCGAAAGTAATGACAGCCTTTGGAAAAGAGGGAAAAACCTCCTTGTCAAAACAAAATTCCAGAAGTAAACCAAAACTTTCAGATAGGGACCATCAGACTCTTATACAAACTGTTAGAAAGGATCACAAATGTACAGCTCCCAAAATTACTGCAGAGATTAATGACCTCTTCGAGAACTCAGTTTCCACAAAAAACTGTTTGCCGGGAGCTGCACAAAGCTTATGATCATGAGGTTATGTGTTCAATTCCTGGACCAGGCTGTGTGTTGTGTTCTTGAGCAAGACAATTTATTTCATGTTGCTCCAGTTCCCTCAGCTGTAGAAATAAATTGCGACATCACTGGTGCCAAGTTGTATCGGCCTTTGCCTTTTATTTGGATAACATTAGTGGCATAGAGAGGGGAGACTGGTATGCATGGGTGACTGCTGGTCTTCCATAGAAAAAACAACCCTAGGTTGTACATTTACCGGTGAGGTGACTTTCCACCCGGACTTGTACCCTGGAGAGGAACCTCTTAGGTGCACCCATGGTCATTCGTGACCGATGGAGTCAAGCTTATGTATGTATGTATGTATACTCTTTACTCTTTTACTTGTTTCAGTCATTTGACTGCGGCCATGCTGGAGCACCACCTTCAGTCGAGAAAATCGACCCCAGGACTTATTCTTTGTAAGCCTAGTACTTATTCTATCGGTCTCTTTTGCCAAACCGCTAAGTTACGGGGACATGCACACACCAGCATCGGTTGTCAAGCGATGGTGGGGACACACACACACACATATATATATATATATACATATATACTCTTTTACTCTTTTACGTGCTTCTTTCAGTTTCCCTCTACCAAATCCACTCACAAGGCTTTGGTCAGCCCGAGGCTATAGTAGAAGACACTTGCCCAAGGTGCCACGCAGTGGGACTGAACCCGGAACCATGTGGTTGGTAAGCAAGCTACTTACCACACAGCCACTCGTATGTATGTATGTATGTATTGTGTATGTATGTATGTGTGTATGTGTGTGAGAAAGAGAGAGAAAGAATGTTTGTACATGTGTGTATGTATGTATCTATGTATGTATATGAGAGAATATATGCATGTGTGTGTGCATGCATATATGTATGTGCGTGTATATGTGCAAAAGTGTGTATGTGTATGTATGTATGTACGTATGTATGTATTGTGTATGTATGTATGTGTATAAGAAAGAGAGAGAAAGAATGTTTGTACATGTGTGTATGTATGTATCTATGTATGTATATGAGAGAATATATGCATGTGTGTGTGCATGCATATATGTATGTGTGTGTATATGTGCAAAAGTGTGTATGTGTATGTATGTATGTACGTATGCATGTATGTATGTATGTGTGTGAAACTATGTGTATGTAGGCTGATGTATAAATTTGTATATGCATGTTTGTATGTATGTATTAACAGACATTTATATCTACATGTCTGAAAATATATATACATACACACGCACACACATAAATATAAAGGTATATTGATACATACAAACATACGTACACTACACATACATACAAACATACATACACACACACACATTCATACACAGACACACACTTATACATGCATAGATATGCATAAGATACACATACAGTTATATAGATGTGTGTGTGTGTGTGTGTGTGTGTGTGCGCGCGTGTGTGTAGATATATTGTGTGTTTCTGTATATGTGTGTATATATGCAGGCATACATGCATGTAAGGTTTAAGAAGAATAAATTCACTTTACAGGCATGTGGTCTTTGGTTCAACTCCACAGTAAAACTCACTTGACAAGTCTTTTACTTATGCCTCAGGGTGGCTGAAGCCTTGTGAGTGTAATTTTGGGGCAAAAGCTGCATTGGAGCCCATCATATATGAAAGGGTGCTGAAAAGTTCTGGGCTTTGGCTAAAAAAAATACAGGCAGATCAGTTAATTATGATTTTCTCCAACATATTCCCCTCTCAGGGGAATGTGTGTGTGTGTGTGTGTGTGTGTGTGTGTGTGTGTGTGTGTGTGTGTGTGTGTGTGTGTGTGTGTGTGTGTGTGTGTGTGTGTGTGTGTGTGTGTGTGTGTACTAGAGCAAACATGCTATCTCTAAGATAGCATGCTTTACATTGATTTGATATCATCAACATAATCATCATCATTCAACTTCCATTTTCCATACTGGCATGGGTTGGACGGTTTGACCAGAGTTGTCAAGCAGGAGAGCTGTACCAGATTCCAGTCAGTTACAGTTTTTACCTCTGTTGACAACCAAAGGTGTCTCTGATTGAAAGGAAGATTATATGATGCATGTATACGAACAGCAATGCTACATAGTCGTGAGACATAGGCCCTGAATGTAGAGGATATCTGAAAGCTAGCGGGGAATGTAACAAGTATGATCTGCTAGATGTGCAATGAAAGTGTACATGTACAATAGAGTGCTAGTGTATTGAGAGAAGAGTTAAGCATAAGAGAAATTTGATGCAATATGGAAGAGAGATGATTGCGCTTGTTTGGTCATGTGATGCAGATGGATGTAGACAGCTACATAAAGAAGGTCTGATTACTTACAATGGTTGGAACAAGTGAAAGAGGGTGGCCAGGATGACATTGGATGAAATAATGAAGGCTGATCTCAGGACACTGAACCTTATGATGGACCAAGATATCTAATGGACTGAGATATCTAATAGACTGAGATATGTAGCACCTTGCTGTACTCAAAAATTCCCACCCACCACACCAAAATTTTTAATGTTTCTCAACCAGCTGAAGAGGTTTCTGCCTTGCAAGAGCCCTTGTATAGTCCATGTAAAAAGCACCCATACTTGTCCACATCAAAAACACCCAGCACATGCTGAAAATGGTTGACATAAGTAAGGGCATCCAGCTGCAGAAATCATGCCGAATAAAACTGATATCATTGTATCACATATTCCTATAGTGTATACTCAGCTGGCAAAAATGAGTTGTACCTGTATTTCAAAGGGCCAGCTTTGTCACACTTTGTATCATACTGAATCTTCCTGAGAACTACATTAAGGATACATTTTTGTTTTTCATATTAAATTCCAATATAATTATAATCTACACGTTCTGAAAAGTATTTGTAGAAAATGTTACCAAAAAATATCCATTTTCCAGGAAGTTATGTGAAAAGAAAGCCAACTAGTGTGAATTTTCCACAGTTCCTCTCCCCATCCACAGAAAAACGTTTTCACAACAAATTCCAATATAATTGGGATTTACATCATCTGAAGCGTATTGGTAGAAAATTTCATTTAAAAATATCCATTTTCCTGGAAGTTATGAGAAAGGAAATTTGGGGTTGGGGGAACACATGTGTAGGTATGCCAGGCGATGAAATAGCAATTCTTAGTAGAATGCTGGCAAAGTATGCAGCAGTTGAAAATGTAAAATTGAAAGCAGATAGCTATAAGAAATATTGCAAAGCAGTTGTTCACAGAACGTGCATTTAATATTAAAAAAAAAACAATGATGAATACATGATGAATATTAAGTGTAAGAAAAGACAATGAAACATAAGCTTTAATAGAAGTTTGCCAAGAAGAAATTCGAATGAGAAGGCTACTTGTGTTTGTGCATGCACATAAACTGTAGCTCAGTCATGAACACTTCATTCTGGCCATATCATTGTGCAAGCATTACCAGAAGTCCATTATAAACATATTATTTTTAAAAATTATATCAATGTTATATAGATACAGATACACACACGGCAGTAACTTCCGCCTATTCAATCACAAAGCTTCGGTCGGCTCGGGGCTATAGCAGAAGACACTTGCCCAAGGTGACACACGGTGGGACTGAACCCAAAACCATGCAGCTGGGAAGCAAGCTTCCTAACCACACAGCCATGCCCATACACACACACACACACACACACACACACACACACACACACACACACACACACACACACACACATATATATATATATATATATATATATATATATATACATATATATATACATATATATATATATATATATATATATATATATATATATATATATATATATATATATATTTTTTTTTTTTTAAAGTTTCAGCTTAGAGCTGCGGCCATGCTGATGCACCACCGTGTTGCTACACTGTTATTACAAGGAGCCTCTTACAATATGCGGCACTTGGTGAAGAATGGAGTTTGATTTAGCAACCCTCATTTGCACCTCCTGCCGCGAGGTAGGTTCATCTGGGACTCTCGATAGGAAGAGGTCCAGCTTTGATTTAAAAACTCCTACATCTACTTTGTGCAGATTCCTCAGGCTCTTTGGGAGAATATTAAAAAGCTGTGGGCCCCTGAATCCCAAGCTGTTGCAGTAACTGGTCCTGAAGCACGATGGCACTGCTGGGATCTTTGGCACTATGCAGTGTCGTCCCGTTCTGGCATTGGTGTAGCTTTCAATGCCAAAATTTGGCACAATTCCTTCCAGGATCTTCCAGATGTATATTACTGCATACCTCTCCCGCCTTCTTTCCAGGGAGTAGAGTCTTAGCTATTTCAGCCTTTCCCAGTAGCTGAGCAGTTGCAAAGAGACAATCTTCTTTGTGAATCTCCTCTGGATTGCTTCAAGGTCTGCTGTTAATTTCAGACTGGTGGGTGACCACAGCTGTGAGCAGTAATCCAGGAGGCTGAGGACGAATGTCCTCCAGAGAATCATCATTGTTTCCTTATCTCTGGTTCTGAATGTTCTCAGGATCCATCCAGCCAATCATCTGCACTTTGTTGCCATTCTGGTAATGTGCACTTGGAAAGAGGTATCATCACTCATGTCGATACCCAGGTCTCTCACTGATTTAGGCTCTGGGATTGAAATTACCTGTGGACCAGTGTACTCTGTAAGTTTCATATTCAGTTTTGGACGTTGATAGCGCAGGGCTTGGAATTTTTCAGCATTAATCTGCATATTATTGTCCTCAGCCCATCTGTAAACTGAGTCCAATTCCTGCTGCAGGTGTGCAACATCACTGGAGTTCTGTATTTTCTGCGAGACTTTTGTATCGTCTGCGTAGCTTGCAAGAGTGGCTATCCGGGCACTTGAAGGCATATCTGAGAGAGCGACTATAAAAAGCAATGGTCTCAAGACAGTGCCCTGTGGAACACCGCTCATTATTTGTGTTCTCATAGAGGTGGCTCTATTAGCCACTACTGCCTGACTTCTATCTTTCAGAAAGTCATGTAACCACTCTCCAAGTTTTCCAGCTATGCCAAGATCACGCAGTTTGTGGCATATCACACCATGATCCACTTTGTCAAAAGCTTTTGCAAAATCAAGGTATATTACGTCCACATTTGAGTTGTTGAGTAACTGCCTCAACACCCACTCGTAATGTTGTAAGAGGTGGGTCAGGCAGCTCCTACCTGGTCGAAAGCCATGTTGGGTATCACTCAGCAATTTATTTTCTTCAAGGAATGCGATCAGTTTTCCTCTGATTATCCTTTCCATGACTTTGCTGATATATGAAGTCAGAGAGATAGGTCTGTAGTTTTTGGCATCTGCTCTGCTTCCCCCTTTATGGATTGGGCATATTATTCCCTCCTTCAGCTTGCTTGGCAGTCTTCCGTTTGCGAGAAAGCTCTGGAAGAGGATCTGGAGGGGTTTTGCCAGGGCATGCTTACACAATTTAAGGAGGATTGCTGGGAAACCATCAGGGCCAGCAGTTGAGTTTGTGTCCACTTCATGTATAGCTAGTAGTACATCTTCTTCGCTAATGTTGATGCATTCCATCGTAACTGCCTCACTGGTTATAGGGGAGGTAGCAAAGAAGTTCACTGGTTTGTTCACTTGTCTGTGCTCCAATGGAGTGGTGAAGACACTTTTGAATTGCTCATTCAGTACCTCACTGATCCTAGTTGGACTGTCTGTGAGGGAGCCATCCTTTTCGAAGAGGGGTCCAATCTTGCAGCGTACTGAGGCTGTTTCTTTTGCGTAATGAAAGAAGGCCTTTGGGTTTGACTTAATGTTTTTTATAACCCAGGCTTCTTTGTCTGCTCTCTCCTTCACATAGGATTGTTGCAGCCTTTTTTCGATCTCCATCAGTGTCGTTTTTAGGCGGGACCTTTGGCCATTCTTGGGATGCTGGTTGAGTCGATTTGCAACTTTTGTCCGTTGTCTCATGAGGATCTTCCTCTCCCTTGGAATCTTGTTCCTATTTGTTTTGGCCTTGTGCTCTGGGACATATTTCTGGCGTATGGCTTGCACAATAGACATGAGAGGGATAACTTCCCTTGGCAAACAGGACACAGTAGTGTGTCGATAAGCCAGCTGGAGGAGATGTCCTCCTGGGGCTAAAAGCAACAGTAACATCCACCCCTAGGGGTCAGCCACGCTTAAGTGGCAATATACTACACTTTATCGTGCAGTTACTGTTAATACTTCATTTAGAGAATTAACATTGCTTGTTTTCACCTTTTCGATATCAGTGAAGAATTTCACTGGAAAAGTATACATAAGATTGCCAAGAATTTATCTCTCTCATCAAAGATCAGTGGCTATCGGACGCTGACGAAGGGAAATAACCCTGAAACCCGGGTCCGTTTGTGCTACAGATCATGATGAGAGGGATAACTTCCCTTGGCAAACAGGACACAGTAGTGTGTCGATAAGCCAGCTGGAGGAGATGTCCTCCTGGGGCTAAAAGCAACAGTAACATCCACCCCTAGCGGTCAGCCACACTTAAGTGGCAATATACTACACTTTATCGTGCAGTTACTGTTAATACTTCATTTAGAGAATTAACATTGCTTATATATATATATATATATATATATATATATATATATATATATATATATATATATATTAAGAAGAAGGAAGCAGTTAGAATTTTGGGTAATTGTTTATTGGCACTTTCAACCATTCATGTGAACTTACCAAATATGCTTTGCAGAAATTTTTTTTGCCTTTCATACAAATCAGAAAGAAGATGTCATTTTGTTTTGTTTAGAAAAGGCGAAAGAGAAATGAGGAAAGGAGGGAGGAGAGAGAGGAAGACAGAGAGGACAGAAAAAAGAAAACAGGAGAAAGCATGTATTTTGGGATGGTCTTTAACTAACAAATGGTTGATGTTAAATGACATTTCAAGATGTGAATTTTGATTTTTTTGGAGAAAGGGAGAAAGAGAGACAGACAGGAAGAAGGACAAGACAGAAAGAAAGGAAACAAAAAAGAAAAATGAAAGGGAAAGAGACACAGAGAGAAAGAGACTTCTTTTCAATTATATTGTTTGGATGTAGTCTACAATTCAAGATGTTGTTCTTGATTCAGTCATTGTTTTTGAAAGCATCTCTTTATCTCTCCCTCTTCTTCTCTTATTATATACATTTTAACATATTTGTAAGTATAAACATTGCATTTACAATGACTGAATCAAAGATGACATCTTGAATTGTGATTAAATTTCAACAGGTTGACCACATCGATATAATATAATTGAAAAGAAGCCTCTTTCTCTCAGTCTCTCTTTTATTTCCCTGCAGTTTCTATCAAAAACAAGAGCCACTACTTCTATTGCGGACGGACAGCGTCACTTTCCTATAAAATGTACTCATTGGTTTACCAATTCCATCACATGACTCAAATATTACCTTTCATCCAATGAGATTAACTTCCTTTCAGAAGCAGTGATTGCTTCATCACAGAAAGGAAGAGCCTGAATGTTCAGACATGCTTTCTGCATCTGTGAAACTTTTTAGTAATACAAATTTGTTAATAAATACATTCTATCTCCACAATATATGCTCAACACCTTTTTTTTTTTACCTTTTATATGTACTTCTATCAGTCTAACTTCTTCATACATTGTAGAACCCTATCTATAGATGAAGAACAAACAGATAAAGAGTTGATCATTTCTATACTCACTGAAGAACAACTATATGTTTTCAATGAAGCATTATATAACACATCTTATTGGAGAAAGTATGCGCTCAAGGGCTTACTTTTTCAAGAATGTGACTACGAGCATATGTGTAGATAAATTTGACACCAAATCGCAGAAATGTCAACCTCAGATAAAGGATCTTGAAAACTTTGAAGCAGACTTGATTAACCTGAATGAAAAGATAAGATTTCAGCATCACTTCCATCCAAAGCATTTTGAATAATTACAGGATATCTTTCTATCAATATTCATAAATACATACAATGCACATGCACATACACATATACCACACACACACACACACACACAAACACGCGCGCACACACACACACACGCACACACACACACACACACACACACACACACACACACATACATACATATGTTTACATATATCATCATCATTGTCTCAATATTCCCTTTTCCACCTATGCATAGGTAAGATGGAATTCATTGAAGGTAGATATTCTAGTCCTTCCTGTCACCAACTTCCAATTGTTTCCAAGCAAGGTAATATTTCTTCATGACCAAACATGTTTTTGTGGAAGATTCGTATTGAAAGACACCGCTTGTATGACACTCATTTACAGCTATCACGAAACACTAGGATAAGGAGGCACAAACACATATCCACATGCATACACATACGTATACACACACAGACATTCACATATCTTTTATCTTTTACTTGTTTCAGTCATTAGACTGTGGCCATGTTGGGGCACCATGTTGAAGTCAAATGAATTAATCTCAGTACTTATATTTTTCTTTAAGTCCAGTACTTATTCTATCAGTCTCTTTTTCCAAACTGCTAAGTTACAGGGGTATAAACAAATCAGCACTAGTTATTAAGTAATAGTGGGAGACAAGCACAAACACAAAACACTCTTGTTTGCATAGGTCAGATGGTAAATTCTCTACAAGTAGATGCCCTTCCTGTTACCAACCATCACTCTTTACCCCCAAACCTCAGTGTTTCCCTCATGTAACATGGGTCGTTTCACTTTGTAATAAACAGGAATTTGTCAGAATGCCTCCAGGAAAGCGAAATGACCCATGTTATACAATGAAAACAGTTAAGTTTTGGGGTAAGAGTCTGATGCTTTGGGGATACATAAAATGTGATGGTTCAAGGAAGTTGGTTAAAATTGGCGGTAACTTGAATAGTACCAAATACATCCAGTTGCTGAAGGACAATTTGATACCAGACTTGGATGAAGGTGAGATTTTTCAGCATGACAGAACTTCATGCCACTGATCACATGCAACTCAAAAGAGTCTGACTCATGAAGGTGTAATTGCATTGAAAGACTGGCCAGCTCAGATCCCTGACTTAAATATCATTGAGCAAATGTGGACAGAACTAAAGAGAAGAGTTTGTCAGAAGAATCCACACAATTTTGAAGAGTTAGGGTTAGGGAGCTCAGCCACAGAGAATATCGTCTTATACCTGTGAAGATGGTGACGGATTTGTACGCATCTCTACCCAGGCACATTGAAGCAATTATTCAAGCTAAGGGAAGCCACACAAAATATTAACAATGTACAGTAACTTCTGGAAATTAACATTCTGTAATAAATTTTCATTATAGACATTTTTGTTTAAAACACTATATCTTGACTGGTTTATGTGAGGTGACCGAAAACTTTTGCACAGCTATTTTTGGTGGTCATCTCACATCTTACCCTCTCATTCAGAACTCTATTACAAAATTTAATGATTAGGTATGGAAATGACCCCAACAGGGCTAATGTTTCATATGTAAAAAACACAATGCAAAACATTCACTTATAAGTTGGCAATTAGTAGAAATTTACAATAGTTTAAAGTGGCCAAAGACTGCAATGTCCTGTACCCAGATATGCACCTATACATACAGGTGGATGTCAGTATGCACATACCTGTACGTATATATGCATATACTCATTTACTATTTGTTTTTACATGACCGAACGCAGCGTCACCAATCTGTAAGTAGTTTTCGCAACTTTATATTTTCTGACGCTACTCTATCTCTTTCTCTTTCTCTTCCTCTTCAATTTTTCCCCCTCTCGTTCTTCCTCTGTTTACTACTACGTATCTCGCTTTACCCCTCTCGTTCTTCCTCTGTTACTACTACGTATCTCCTTTTCCCCCCTCGTACTTCCTCTCTTCCTCTTTTCCTCTCGTTGCTCACCTATTCTTCTACTTCCTCCCTTTGTTTCTCACTCTACCACTGTCTCTCTCTTCCCCTTACACCGGCATGGTCACATGCTTCCGGTCAATAATCCTTTTCTTCCTTGGCTATCGCTGAGCAAACACGCGAACTTACTTCGTCCGCACTTTCAAGTTCGTGCCTCACAGCGTTCATACACATAATTTTTCCCGTCTGGCCGTATAGCCTTTTCTGTTTGTTTTCCTGTCTTGTTTTTTGTCCGCCACAACATTCCTCCATGGCAAGGTTTAATTTGTGTATACAAATTTAATTTGCGGTCCATGGGAAGAGCCATTTTAGTGATGCGTCCTGCCCAGCTCTTCGAAACGCCGGTGTTAAAATGGGGGTAGCTGATGAAGAAGAATGTTCTCTATGTGGCTTGTGTGCTTTCTCGTCTACGTTTTGTTTGCAATGTCCTGTACCCAGATATGCACCTATACATACAGGTGGATGTCGGTATGCACATACCTGTACGTATATATGCATATACTCATTTACTATTTGTTTATATATATATATATATATATATATATATATATATATATATATATATATATGAATGTATATATGTATATAGATAGATAGATAGATAGATAGACGGATGGATTACAAGCATGTAAACAAAATACATATGTAGACATGGGAAATATAAAAAGACCCACACAAACACACTCACACACACATACACACACACACACACATACACACACACATACACACACATACACACACACACACACGTACATACATTGGGCTCTTTTCAGTTTCTGTCTGCCAAATCCACTCACAAGGCTTTGATTGGCTGGGAGCAATAGAAAAAGACATCAAATGATCAGTGCAGTCAGTGCAGGTATGATTTAAGACACTCTGCTATGGTCGTGCCTATATATACATCATCATTTTCACATCCTCTTTTCCATATTGCATGGATCAGACAGAATTTATTGAGGCAGATTTGATTTTTTTATGACCAGATGCCCTTTCTGTCACCAACTCTCACCTGTTTCCAAATTAGGTAATATTTCCCCATAGCCAGACATGTTTTTACAGAATATTGGAAACAAATGACAATCATTCTGCAACAATTACAAGCTGTCGAGACAAAGAGACACAAACATACACACACTCACACATAAGCACATACGTATATTTATGTATGTACATATATACATCAGGTTTCTTTAAGTTTTCATCTAGCAAATCCACTCCCAAGCTGGGGCTATAGTAGAAAACACTTGCTTAAGATGCCACACAGAGGGACTGAACCCAGAACCATGTGGTTGAGAAGCAAACTTGTTATCACAAGTCATGCCTACACCTCATATATACTATATATATATATATATAAACATAATTAAGGGATTTACTTTACTTTTAAATAAGTTCTTTACCGATAACGGTGTTTACATACCGAAGTGCTTGGTAAAAATTATTAATTATTAATTTATTAATAAATTAATAATCCTTTACCCTTTTATATATATATATATATATATATATATGCACACATACATCTGGACTCCTTCCTCTTCTTTGTCCAATCCTTCCATCCTACCCTCAAATTCTCCTACACTATCTCTAACTCTTCCATTGAATTTCTCAACATTTCTGTCAGTATACATCACTCCACACTTACCACCTCCATCCTCTGCAAACACACTGACTCACAAATCTACCTTAACTTCTCCTCCTCCCACCCTACCCACACCAAGCTCTCCATCCCCTATTCCCAATTCTTCTGTCTACACAGGCTCTGCAGTGACGACTATGACTTTGAGACTGAGTCTCAACTCATGGCTTGCCACTTCATCTAAAATGGACATCCTCTCATCATTATCCACACTGCCCTTGCCCAGGCATAATCTGTGGACTGTGAATCTGCTTTCTCTTCGCACCCATCCCACCCTTATCTGCCTCCTGTTTCCCCTTACCTACCACCTTTCCACCCTACCCCTCCAACACACCATTCTCCAAGCCTTCCAGTGACTCCAGTCCAACCCCTTCACCTTACACATCTTCCCTAACCTACCCCCTCTCTCCTTCAAATGAGCTCAAAACCTGCATGACCTCCTGGTCCACAGTTTCTTCTCTACCCCTCACTCCTCCCCCTGCTCCCACTCACACTGTCGGACCTGCCCCTAACTCTCCAACACCACCATCCTCACTGGTATCCATCTCCATCCCTATCACATCACTGACTCTTTTACCTGCACCCTTAGTAATATTATTTATTGAATCTCCTACTCTTTCTGTCCTACCCTGTACATTGGTCAAACAGCTGACCGGTTCACAGAGCACCTCCAAGACATCAGACTCAACAATGACACTCTGGTCCTGTGCCACTTCCACACTACCAGTCATTCACTACAATATTTGTCTGTGATTGGACTGTCTCTGCACAGGGGCCATCCAGACTCCCACCTTCACCATGAACAAGTATTAATTTTCTCTCTTCATTCCTTTGCACTACATGGGCTCAACTCTCTACATCTGATGCCAGCCCCCAGAAGGATTCCGACCCCCCCCCCACATCTAACTGCACCCTCCACCTACATACCTGCATACCACCTACCTCAGTACCTCAGTACCCTCACCACACACATACACGCACACACCGCTATACAAACACTCATACACACTGTTCAACTCATGACTCACTTCACACACCATTACACAAACACCACAAACACCTTCCCACTGCACACACACACTAGCACTGAACACTTCTCAGCACCCACATCACACACCACACACCCACACACAATCGTCAATACTGTCACCACACATACCACTATACAAGCAGCCACACACACTGTTTAACTCAATACACACACCACACACCATCATGCACACTCCCATACATAATACCTGAACACAGACAATATATACACATACACACAACACACATAGGCAAAGATAACTTTCGCCCACAAACCTATACTACACACATGCACACTATTTCATCACAGACACACACACATACACATACACACACATACACACACATACACACACAAACACACACACACACATACACATGTGCATGCACCACCTGCTACACACAACACACATCAACTGCTACACACAACACATACACACACACACACACACACACACACACACACACGTTAGACCCACTCGCCCCCATTCACACACATATGTTAGATCGCTTGCCCCCATTCACACATACACACTCACAGACACCATTCTTACATACACACACGCTTGCACACCTTCATTCGTTGGGGTCACCATTACCTTTACGGTCATTATTATTATTTTCTCCCTTTCATTCAACTTCTTTTTCCCAGTTATCTCATCGTTTTGGACTGTTGAACTCTGCACTTTTTCTCTCTCCATTTTTTTCATTCTCTCCCTATTTTTTACCTCTTAATCCTTTCTGTCAGAGAGCATAGCCTCAAAATGTAAAAGACCTTTCCATTCTACTCAAGTGCTAAACACTAATACACTTACTTGTTGTTCCTACACCTGTCTTCATCTTTTGTTTTCTGTAAATTTGAACTATATATATATATATATATATATATATACATATATAAAATATATGTATAAAATATAGCCGTAGAAACTATATCAAAACAGACATGAAGCCTGGGCAGCTCTTCAGCTGGTCAGCTCTTCAGCTGGTCAGCTCTTCAGCTGGTCAGCTCTTCAGCTGGTCAGCTCCTGCCAAATTGTCCAATCTATGTCAGCATGGAAAATGGCCGTTAAATGATGATGATGATGATGATACACATATAAGATTTGCATGTACATAATATATATATATATATATATATATATATATATATATATGTATGTATATATATATATATATATATATATATATATATATATATATATATATATATATATATATATATATATATATATATATATATATATGTATGTATATATATATATACGCATACAATACACACACATAATTTTATTTGAAGGCTGGATTACCCTTTAGTCAAACTACATAGCTAGCTTGATAATTTTACAATAATGGTCCTTCTTCCAATGATGATTGTAATACAACTTAATACTTTGATTGATGAGAGGACAATGACACACACACGTACATATATACATGTGTCTATGTATGCATATATGTACATATAATGCATCACGAAGTATGTTCACAGATATACATAAATATTAAAGAAAGGCAAAAAAAATATTTAAAAATTAAGAAGAAATTTATCTCATGATCTCTTCACATTTATATTTCAAATAATAATAATTTATATTTCCTTATCTGGATATTTCACATGCATCTATTTATCTAATCATGACATGATATATTTGTTTTATGCACACTGTTTATCACACACACTAAATACAATAACAAACATTCTCTAAATATTTAGCAATCTGTTGTATCTAGCTAACACTATGTGCCACAAAGCATCCCACAGGGATCTGCTATCACGAGTAATAATCATATATGAAAGGGAGAAGATTTGACATGCGAAATCGTTTAACACCTCTTAAATACCTCAATATTGACCTTGTCATGACAAACAGCAGCTGCCATTAAGTAGAGATACTTCTTCTATCTTTCTGTGTGGATTGAAACGAGTGAAGTATAATACTATGGGATCCAGCATGTATATTAAGATTGTTGCAAGGATTGGAGTGAGCAAATCCTTGTGAATTACTGACATGGTAGTATACTGCAGAGGTGAAACTTACTTAAATACTCTTTCAGTTAAGGGATTAATCAGATAAAGACCAGATGTATTTTACTTGGTTTTCCCATAAAATTGGCCTGGTGTCTTGGCAAAGGAGCTCTGGCACAAGTCTTCAAACTAAATATGGGGTATAAAACAAGAAGCTGTTAATAAAAATATTCAGTATGCATGCATAAAGATAAAAATCAAATACATGAAACATATTAGATTGGATGCATACGTAAAGATAAAATCAAATGACTAAAGAGAAAAAAGAATAAATCAGATCTGAGATAAATTTAAATATTTCAAAGCCTCTCTGTGGGTGTATGATTCAATTATGTTAACTGCAGGTATTTTAAACCTTTCGCAAACGTCATTCATGCTCAAATACAACAAAATTTTACAATATTAAAAAAGAAAACCAAAACAAGAAAGTGAGAAAATGAGTGATGGAATATATGGGGATTAAAAAATAATGTTAACTTTCAAAATGCGGTCAGAATTCACTCTCTATTCATAAAGCAATATATCACAAACAGCCTTGGATATAATCAAGAAAAAGGAAAAGAGTAACAAGTATGAAAAATAAAATGAAAATAAAATCAAAGAATATAGAGTCAGAAACTTCTCTGCACTCAAAATACATGAGTTGAATCATTGGCTTCTTTCCCACCACACAACACACTCAAGAACCATAAAGTTAAGTTCACTAGTCACCCTAAATAGGTTAATCAACCCAGTAAAAACAGGCTTAGGTATAAAAAAATACTTGATCCTGTTATTTTTAGAGGCATAAAAATAGTTTGACTCCAGTATGGAATAATAGCGTGATAGTCTCATAGAACAGTTCAGTAATATCCATGATAAAAAAAAAGAATAGGTTTTTTTCGTTCCAATTTGAGATTACAATTTTTATCTCTTTATCACACAAAGTCACTACTGCTACAAGTATTAGCCTTTGCCAAAACCATACTCCCTATTCAGATATTGAAGTTATTCTGCATCCTAGAAAATCTCTCTTGTTTTTCCAAAATGCAGCCCAGGTAAAACAAGAATGGAGAGATATTGTTGGATATAACTATGACTCATAAGTTTGTAATAGGAAAAAAAAATTTAATGGGGAAGAAATGTGTGCCCTCATTGCTTTATCTTTATAATTTGTGGTATAAAAGATTCCTGACTAGAGGAATTTATCATGAAGATGGATAATTTTCCTTGTGAAATATGAATAGTATGATATAGATAGAATAATTATTTCATTCTTTAGTGAATTAGATTTAAAGTTTGCTGTCAGTGTTACCGTTCAAAAGTTAATTTTCTAGACCAAAGAATTAAAGTTAGCAGCTGATGAATATTTTTTTTTCCTATTACAAACTTAATGAAAGGTTATTTTATATTAATATGACTTGTAATCATATCCACGTAATATTTTCTGTAATTTAGTTTCCAATTTTATCAGTCATATATCATCTTTATCTCTAAATGTAGCAACTTTTACAAAAATTTTAGAATTCTGCAATGAAGCATTTAACTGTCATAGATTTTTCAGTGAGATAGAATATATACTCAAACCATCAACTCCCAAACAGAAATAAAAATTGAAAAATTGTGGCATAATCCAGTTTTCAGTTTCAATGTTTGAAAAAATATAACTAAGACGTTCCTCAAGTTAGTTTCACTTCCTTTTACAGTGAACATAGACACTAAAACTTTTTTAAATATCTGCCTAAGTTTATTACACTTACAAAGTTTCACAGCTCTGAATTTCTTCAAAGCAAAGCATATGCCAAACAATATTTTGACATCACTAAACACTTAAAAACGTATAAACTCTTATCACTACCCAAGTAAGGAAAACTTCCTCATTAGCTCTTTAGTATAGTGTGCAAAAGTTGAGCTGAATAATGAATATCAAGCAAAATTTTGCATTGGAGCACTAGTAAAGGAATTTAACTGATAGGGCATTATGGAGAAGGTGTCTGAAGAAAAATGGGTAGAGAAAATGGATGGATGGATAGATGGATGAATGGATGATCGGTCGGTTAGTTGAATGGCTGAATAGATGAGTGAATGAACTATCAAAATGGCTAAATGAAAATTCTTACTAAACCATCCATTTATCTTTATTAATTTTATTTTACAGTAATTAATTTTTTTCACAACACCTCTTTCAACTACATTTGATTCAACTGATCATAATTTTTCCAGGTTATACAGTCTTATTTCCTTATTCAAAATTATAACTCCTTCGTTTTTATTTTACACTCACCTCTTTTTTACATTTCTACTTTATTTCTATCCATTACCTTACTGTAAATCATATTCTTTTATCTTCATGCATTAACATTCACACATTTTCTTTTAATTTCATGTTTCATATTTATCTCATTGCATTCCTAAGCTAGCATAAGTTTTTTCTTTTGACTTTTGGTTTTGTTTTTCCTTTACATTTCATTTGGTATTTTTGTACACCTTATCCAAACTTGTAATCTTTTCTATTTCTGTTTAATTTTAATCCACTTTTCCTGCCATATAATCATTTATATTCTCACTTCAGTTGCAATATATTCATTCTCACATATTTTCATTAAATTTGATTTCACTTACTCTATTTATGTTGTTCTTGATTTTATAATTCCATGTTTCAACATATAAGATATTGTTATCAGTTACAACTTATAATTTATACACATATTAATATGACACTATTCAGTAGCAGTCAATGTTTTCTTTTTATAAATATCCATGTTTTATATTCATCTCCTTTTAGCAAATATAAGGATTACTTACATCATATAAGGATTCTTTGCATGAAAATAAATAAACATAATTCTTCCCAAATGTATTGTTTTCCTGGTTGTTTCTAAGACATGTTTTTATATTTATTTATCATGCCAGCATAGAAGGCGGACATTAAACGATGATGATGATGATGATACATTTTTCATTTACAAAATTTTGTCATGATTATTGTTATCTAAAGATTTTATAAATGTATATATTTCTGTACTTTAATATGCCTAAGACTTTATTTGCCAGAATACCAAAGTTCGTCGATTTTTAAATCTTAACCTTCAGGTTGAACTTAATATATCTGTATATCTATATAGCTACTCTAAACATATTAATTAGCCATTTTTAAAATATGTCAAAAGAAAGACATATTTTAGATCCAATTTTAATATATGTGTATCTCTCTCTCTTTCTCTCTCTCTCTATATATATTATATATATATATATATATATATATATATATAATATATATATATATATATATTTGCACAGATGTGTGTGTGCATATGTGTATATGTGCATATATATATATGTATGTATGTGTGTATGTATATGTGCATATATAGGTGTATATGTATGTGTATATATCTATGACTAAATTTATATACACTTGCATGTGTGTACACACAAACATTTATTATTTTCACATGTAAATTCAGATATAACAGTTTAGGAAACCATTAAAGAAATACACTTGCCTAGAAATGCTACAGTGACATAATAATTCAAAATTCCACTAACCAATCAAAATCAACTGACCATCACGGATCTATATCAACTTCTTCTTAGGGGTGATGAGTTAAAAAGTACATATTCTTGTTGTTTGTTGTTGGCACTCCATCGCTTATGACGTCGAGGGTTCCAGTTGATCCGATCAACAGAACAGCTTGCTCGTGAAATTAATGTGCAAGTGACTGAGCACTCCACAGACACGTGTGCCCTTAATGTAGTTCTCGGGGATATTCAGCGTGACACAGTGTGACAAGGCTGACCCTTTAAATTACAGGCACAACAGAAACAGGAAGTAAGAATGAGAGAAAGTTGTGGTGAAAGAGTACAGTAGGGTTCGCCACTATCTCCTGCCGGAGCCTCATGGAGCCTTACGTGTTTTCACTCAATAAACACTCACAACACCCGGTCTGGGAATCGAAACCACGATTCTATGACCGCGAGTCCGCTGCCCTAACCACTGGGCCATTGCGCCTCCACATATGTACATACATATATATATATATACATATAAGCATGTGCACGTAAGTGTATGTATATGTATATGTAGATGTATATGTCAATATGCATACGGATCGATGTATTCACGTATATGCGTGTATGTACATAAGTGTGTGACCATCTCTGTGTGTATATATACATGGACGTATGGATGAATGTATGTATGCATGTATATACGTGTGTGTGGACTTGTATATATACAAATTTTCTCAACTGTATTTACAACTTATAAATGTACTTTACATCCTTACCTTATCTATATTGAAATTCCCTTTATCATCTCTAATTTATTCTTTATTCATTGTTTTGCAAACTACTTGCACATGCAAGTGCTACCAGTCAAGGACTCTGCATACTGGAAGCCAGCAAGTGTATGGGGTCATCAGGAGAGAATGTGTGCCATTTTGGGGCCTACCTCTCGACAGCATCACTGCGCACCGGCCCCCTCACTGATATGAGGTCCAGCTTGCTAGATCAACTGGTTATTAAATAAAGCTCAATATTCTTCTAGTCATCACTCATCATCTCTTTTTAACCAAATCCAGTGGCTGGTCTTTTCCACTGTTCCTACTCTATCTTACCTCCAACCAGCCTGCAAACTTCTTGCCCGAACACATAAAAATACAAATCATAAGTAGTATCACTCAGTCTGCTATAATGAATCCATAAACAAACACATAAGACATCTAAGGGTATATATTTTCCTCCTTTAACTAATTCACTGAGCATAATTGAAACAGCTGTAAGGGATAATTTTTGATTTGCTGTTTATAATAAACTCTTATTTACTTCACAATCCCCATTTTCTTCTTCTTCCTTTATATGATTATAAAATACAGGTTCATATATATATATATATATATATATATATATATATATATAAGTGGATTTCTTTTTTTACAAATCATATTACCTATTGTTAATCCTAATTTGATTAAATACTTTTCAAACAAAACAATTTTTAATTTGAGAACATCACCAACATATAAAATTGGTCTCAGTTAACTCGCATATATTTTATTGAAATATTAAGCTATGGCCAGCGCCGGTGACACATGAAAGGCACCGGTGCCAGTAACATGTTAAAGGCATCCAGTGCATTCTGTGAAATGGTTGGTGTTAAGAAGGGCATCCAGCTGTAGAAAACAAGCCAAAACAGACTGGAACCTGGTGCAGCTCTCCAGCTTACCAACTCTAGTCAAACTAACAACCTATTCCAGTATGGGAAATGGTCACTAAATGATGATGATGATGATGATGATGATGATGATGATGATGGTGAAATATTTTATGATGTGGACAATAAAGATGAATAAAAGAAATTTAATACAATACAAGATTTATTGAAATTATCTACTTTGAGAGAAAAGTAAACAAACACCCTGTAACGATAACAATCAATGCCAAATGAGAAGGTGAGATAATCTCAAGAATCAAGAATTTCTCCAAAATTGACTGGCTATTGAGGAAGAAGATAATCTGATTGTCTGGATACAAGAAAGACAGTCATAAACACTTTTTTGTCATAGGATCACCAGAACAATACTTGTTCTACCATTACTCCAGCAGATATACTCTTTACTCTCTTTTACTTGTTTCAGTCATTTGACTGAGGCCATGCTGGAGCACCGCCTTTAGTCAAGCAAATCGACCCTAGGACCTATTCTTTTGGAAGCCTAGTACTTATTCTATCGGTCTCTTTTGCCAAACCGCTAAGTTACAGGGACGTAAACACACCACCATCAGTTGTCAAGCAATGCTGGGGGGGGGACAAACAGACACACAAACATATACACACACATACGTCGTCGTCGTTTAATGTCCGCTTTCCATGCTAGCATGGGTTGGACGATTTGACTGAGGACTGGTGAAACCAGATGGCTGCACCAGGCTCCAATCTGATTTGGCAGAGTTTCTACAGCTGGATGCCCTTCCTAACGCCAACCACTCAGAGAGTGTAGTGGGTGCTTTTACGTGTCACCCGCACGAAGGCCAGTCAGGCGGTACTGGCAACGGCCACGCTCAAAATGGTGCATTTCATGTGCCACCCGCACAAAAAAAAAAAAAAAAAAAAAAAAAACATGAGCCAGTCCAGGGGAACCAGCAATGATCTCGTTCGAAAATTTCATGTGTCACCCGCACATGAGCCAGTCCAGGGGAACCAGCAACGATCTCGCTCGAAAATCCTACAACGGCCCCGCACAAGAGCCAGTCCAGTGGCACTGGCAACGATCTCGCTCGAAAATCCTACAACAGCCCTGCACAAGAGCCAGTCTAGTGCCACTGGCAACGGTCTTGCTCGAAAAATTTCTTGTGTCACCCGCACAAGAGCCAGTCCAGGGGCACTGGCAACGATCTCACTCGAAAGATTTCATGTGTCGCCTGCACATGAGCCAGTCCAGGGGAACCAGCAACGATCTCGCTCGAAAATCCTACAACGGCCCCGCACAAGAGCCAGTCCAGGGGCACTGGCAACGAACTCGCTCGAAAATCCTACAACGGCCCCGCACAAGAGCCAGTCTAGTGCCACTGGCAACGGTCTCGCTCGAAAAATTTCTTGCGTCACCCGCACAAGAGCCAGTCCAGGGGCACTGGCAACGATCTCACTCGAAAGATTTCATGTGTCACCCGCACATGAGCCAGTCCAGTGGCACTGGCAACGGTCTCGCTCGAAAACTTTCTTGTATCACCCGCACAAGATCCAGTCCAGGGGCACTGGCAACGATCTCACTCGAAAGATTTCATGTGTCGCCCGCACAAGAGCCAGTCCAGGGGCACTGGCAACGGTCTCGCTCGAAAAATTTCTTGCGTCACCCGCACAAGAGCCAGTCCAGGGGCACTGGCAACGATCTCACTCGAAAGATTTCATGTGTCGCCTGCACATGAGCCAGTCCAGGGGAACCAGCAACGATCTCACTCGAAAATCTTACAACGGCCCCGCACAAGAGCCAGTCCAGTGGCACTGGCAACGGTCTCGCTCGAAAGATTTCTTGTGTCACCCGCACAAGATCCAGTCCAGGGGCACTGGCAACGATCTCACTCGAAAGATTTCATGTGTCGCCCGCACATGAGCCAGTCTAGGGGCACCGGCAACGATCTCACTCGAAAGATTTCATGTGTCACCCGCACATGAGCCAGTCCAGTGGCACTGGCAACGGTCTCGCTCGAAAACTTTCTTGTATCACCCGCACAAGATCCAGTCCAGGGGCACCGGCAACGATCTCACTTGAAAGATTTCATGTGTCGCCCGCACATGAGCCAGTCCAGGAGAACCAGCAACGATCTCGCTCGAAAATCCTACAATAGCCCCGCACAAGAGCCAGTCCAGGGGCACTGGCAATGGTCTCGCTCGAAATATATATACATATATACAACAGGCTTCTTTCAGTTTGTCTACCAAATCCACTCACAAGGCTTTGGTCAGCCCGAGGCTATAGTAGGAGACACTTGCCCAAGGTGCCACGCAGTGGGACTGAACCCGGAATCATGTAGTTAGTAAGCAAGCTACTTACCACACAGCCAACCATATTTTGTAGTGAAGAATGTTACCTCAAACTGTAGATAGGGTTATCTCTTTGTGCATCTTAGACTAAAAGTTTATTAGTTGCAATTACAAGAGTCACTGCTCTTTTAAATTTATCCCCTCAAATTGTGTCCGTATATTTGTATGTGTAATCACTCAAAAGATTACATCTGAGCCCGGTTTCTACATACACATGGGGAGGGGATATTTTTACTTTTAATTTTATTTTATCTATTTATATTACTTTACTCTTTACTGTTTACTCTTTCACTTGTTTCAGTCATTTGACTGCGGCCATACCGAAGCACCACTTTTCGTCGAGCAAATCGACCCCAAGACTTATTCTTTGTAAGCCTAGTACTTATTCTATTGGATCTTTTTTGCTGAACCGCTAAGTTACGGGGACGTAAACACACCAGCATCGGTTGTCAAGCAATGTTGGGGGAACAAACACAGACACACAAACACACACATACATATATATACATATATAAGATGGGCTTCTTTCAGTTTCTGTCAACCAAATCCCCTCACAAGGCTTTGGTCAGCCTGATGCTATAGTAGAAGACACTTGCCCAAGGTGCCACGCAGTGGGACTGAACCTGGAAGCATGTGGTTGGTAAGCAAGTTTCTTACCACACAGCCACTCCTGCACCTAAGTATTTACTTATTTATTTATTTATAAATGACACCATATTCAGTTACTCCTAATATATTTAAAATATTCTCAGTCAAAACAAAGCTTATTTTCATTTCATTTACCAATAATTTAAAACTTTCTAGAGAATAATTTTCAATATATTTAATAGAATTAACAATCTCAATCATAAATTTGGTCATATCTTACCGATCTAATTTTACTTTTCTATATTATCTGCATATACACGTAGCATGGTACTATGCTGTTGATTCCAAAGATATGATAACAGCCAAAAATAGTTTTCTTTTTACAGTGTCCATTTGTCTGTTACACAATATATATATATTTTAATTACTTTCCAACCTTGGTTAAAGTTTTTTCCATTCATACACATCATCACTGTCATTGTTGTCATCATCATTGCTTTTATACGGATCAGATAAAATTTGAGGCAGATTTTCTACAGTTGCATGCCTTTCCTGTCACCAACACTCACCTGTTTCCAATCAAGATAATACCTCCTCATGGATGGACATGTTTACACAGATGATTGGAAAGGAAGGACTCCACTACTATGACACTGATACTTTCTTAAAACCATGTCAAAACAAGAAGACAGAATCACACATAAGTTGCCATACAGTAGGACTGAACCCAGAACCATGTGGTTGGGAAGCAAGCTTTTTAACCACCCCCCCCCCACACACACACACACACAAACACACACTCACTCACACACACACACATGCATGCAGGCATCTGTAGTTGATGATCTTTCACTTTCATCAGTTTCCAATTTTCAAATCCACTCACAAGCCTTTCGTCAGCCAGAAACAATAGTAGAAGACACTTGCCCAAGATATCACATACAGTTGGGAAAGAAACTTCTTGACCATACAGCTGTACCTGCAGCACCAATTTAGGTAAATTAATTTCTTTCATGTCATTAGTAATAGGGGGATTAAACTTCACTAGTGTTTAAATAAATCCCTATTACACATGTAAGTCATGCAGTTAATTAGTTTAAATATCAATATTGATTGAATATTAATTTAAATTCAACTTTTTACAAAAGAAAACTGACTTATCACACTATAGATAGTTTGAACTTTTATGACTTTATTGCTAAAATTAAAATCTTTTTAAAATAAAATAATTGTTTATACACATTATACTAAAATAGCTCAATATTATCTTTCAAATACCACTTTGTCACACTTTTTCCTAGTTATCCATTCCTAAAGGGAATCTTTATCTACAAATTTTAAGAGTTTTATTTTCATAATTCCATAAACTGTTAAAAATAATTCCTGAAATCACATGAATATTAAACTCCTCCCACCATAGTCGCAGGCAAGGTTGTGTAGTTAAGAAGCTCACTTTGCAGCCCTGTTGATTTAGATTTAGTCCCACTATGCAGCACTTGGGTAGGCATCTTCTATGGTTCTGGGCTGACCAATACCTTGAGTGAATTTGGTGGATGGAAACTGTGGGAAGCCCTTCATGTGTGTGTGTGTGTGTGTGTGTTTGTGTTTGTGTGTGTCTTTTGGCTTTGTCTCTCACTACTGCTTAACAACCAGTGTTGGTTTGCTTTAACTAATCAGTTCATCAAAAGATACCAATAGAATAAGTACCAGATTAACAAATAAGTATAAGTACTGAGGCTGATTTGTTTAACTAAAGCCTTCAAGGCAGTGCCCCAGTATGGCCACAGTCCAATGAATGAAACTAGAGATGAAAAATTTTTTAAAATAAAGAACACATGCACACACACAGACACACACACACAGACACACACACACATGTACACACAAACACACACACACGTGCACACAATTTCCACCAAACATCACTCTATATATGATTATATATCACTATTTCTCACCCAATTAACCATATTTTTGATACAATCCCATTCTCACCATTCCTTTTGTCTATTTCATTAATAGGCATTTTTTACCTTTCATCCTTCCCCATGAGTGAAGGCAATAAAATAAATACCAGGCAAGTACTGGGGTTGACTTAGTTATCTATTCTCTTCACCCCAAAATTTATGGAGACTTGTGTCTGTGTGATAAATCAATATTTGGATATTGGTGTCTGAACAACAATATTTGAACATCGCTGTTTGGGTAGTAACAACAATGGCAAATTTTTCCTAGGATGCCTTTGGTGTGTAGAACATCATCATCATCATCATCATCGTTTAACGTCCGCTTTCCATGCTAGCATGGGTTGGACGATTTGACTGAGGACTGGTGAAACCGGATGGCAACACCAGGCTCCAGTCTGATTTGGCAGAGTTTCTACAGCTGGATGCCCTTCCTAACACCTATACAAACATATGTAGTTCAGCCATTGTTGTTGATGATGACCAAGGATAACACATGGGAGAAGATAGGGCATGCTGTGTCTGGCTGTGGCCAATCAGTCCAATGTGGGCTCAGAAGGCTCTGCCACAGCTCAGGTATTAGTGGTCTGCTGGGACTGAAGGTGAGGAGTTGGCTCTGGGATTGTGCAATTTATGCCTTCTTCATGTCTCTGCAATCCTGTTCTGTCTGTTGGTGCAGCTTTGCTAGACAGAGTGGTCTTGCACTTGCATTTCCCAAGTGTCAGTGTTGACCTCTTCAGTGTAGAACATACAGTTAAGTGCAGACTAACATAATTCATGAAGTGAACAAAAAAAAAAATAAACGTTTAATCACCCCATAATGAAAAAAAATATCATTTGCATTACTAACAATTCCTACCAAGAAATGCGAATGAGTCAACTATGAAATTAAAATTGACAAAACACCGAATAGGAACATGCAGTGAAGAATCAGTTAAATCTGTGGTAAATACAATGACAACTCATGTATTTTGATCTTATTAGACCTCTTCATTGACACAGTTTTTATTCTGAGTTTAATTCTAATTAAGTGGTACACTATATTACATGTGGTAATCCACATAGAGCTATTTAGCCCATTTGTTTGGACAACAGATTTGGGCAGAAACATTTGGTTAATGGTGTTGGGACTGTAGTATTTGGACATCTGTTTTGGAAAGTAATATTTTATTTGGAGATCAGTTTTGAACTGTGAACCTTGGACATCTGTTTTGAACAATGATGTTTGGACATCAGTGTCAGAAAGTTATGTCTTGACATCAATTTTTGACAGTGATGCTAGGATATCAGTTTTGACAGTGAACCTTGGATATCAATTTTGGACAATGATACTTGGACATTAGTTTTGGAAAGAGATGCATAGGCATCAGTTCTGGCCAGTTATGTCAGGACACTAGTTTTGGATAACAATGTTTGGATAGCAGTAGTGACACTGATGCTTGGACAGCAGTCTCAAACAGTAATATTTAAACATCAGTTTTGACGAGGATGCCTGGACATCAGTTTCAGACACTGATACTTTGACATTAGTATTGGACAGAGATATATGAATTTCAGTCTTGACCAGTGATGCTGAGACACTGGTTTTGAACAATGATGTTTGGATATTAGTTTCGGACAGTACTATTTTGTTATCAATATTTGGGCCATCCTTAAGGTGGCAACTGGCAGAATTATTAGCATACCAGGGAA
>NC_142930.1:62026867-62031867 GCF_046866305.1 Octopus bimaculoides
TTTCTATTCCCATCTGCTAGCTAATTTTCCATGTGCTTTTGTCTTTGCAATTAATTTTATTTTCTTTGCAGAAAAGCTTCATAGCACAGCATCCACATTAATATAATTAATTATTTCTTTATTGCCCACAAGGGGCTAAACATAGAGGGGACAAACAAGGATAGACAAAGGGATTAAGTCGATTCCATGGACCCCAGTGCATAACTGGTACTAATTTAATTGACCCCCGAAAGGATGAAAGGCTAAGTTGACCTCGGTGGAATTTGAACTCAGAAAGTAATGGCAGACGAAATACCATTAAGCCTTTCGCCTGGTGTGTTAACAATTCTGCCAGCTCTGCAAGAAACTATACAATAGTCCTGACATAAATACTATAGTCCAGAACTCTCAAATCCCAGATTACACTAAATGAGGCAGCAGTGACCAGTCCAAGGTGGATGTTTTATAACCTACATAGAGATATGCACTCAGTACATATGTACCATGAAATAATGTTTGAATACAAATAGTTGGTGGTACTGGTATCAACTATGACAATGATTTCACTTGACTCAACAGGTCTTCTCAAGCATAGTCAGGCAGCACTGGCAACAACCGCACTTGAATGGTGCTTTTTATGTGCCACCGGCACGAGTGTCAGTCAGGCGGACTGGCATCAGCCAAGACAATGATTTCACTTGACTCAACAGGTCTTCTTAAGTACAGCATATTGCCTAATGATTGCAGGGTACTCTCAAATGGGCTGGTTATGCAACACTAGCATAGGCCATGGCTACAATCTCACTTGGCTTGCCGGGTATTTTCAAGCACAGCATGTCCCCTCTAGCCAAATTTCAGGCCTTCTGCCTATAGTAGAAAGGATTATTATTATCTTTATTATTCAGTTGTCTTATTTTTACCACGTGCTTTCACTACACTCTCGAGCACAGCTCTGTGTACCTTGGGTATGTGCTGTGGTTTGTTGTGGTGCTCTTATTTTCACTGTATTGAAAATGTTTTATGTAGGATGTGCGCAGTGCCTAGTAGTGCTATTTTCTGTATGTTATATATGCTTGTAAGTCCTGATGTTTTTGCTATGAATTTGTCTGAATGTTTTTTTATCATACCTAATGTGTCTATTATGATAGGAATTGTTTCTGTTTTTAGGTTCCACATTTGAGTTACCTCTATTTCCAGATCTTTGTATTTTGAAAGTTTCTCCATTTCTTTTAGAGAAACATTGTCATCTGTTGGTATTGATACATTGGTTAGAAAGCAATCTTTCTTGGTGATCTCCAACAACTATAGCCAGTCTATTGGCTGCATAGCCCAAAGTATGGTTGCTTTCTCATTTTCTGTGACCTTTTCTGGTGTATGTCTATACCATCTTTTTTCTGTTGTTATTCCATAGTGTTGGCATAGCTTCCAGTGTATATAGATCCCAACTCTGTCATGTCTGTGAATATATTCCTTCTTAGCCAGGATTGGCAGCCAGAGACAATATGATTTATTGTTTCTTCTCCATCACCACATATTCTGCAGTTATTATTATTATTATTATTATTATTATTATTATTATTATTATTATTATTATTATTATTATTATTATTATTATTATTCGTTCATTCATTCATTCACTTATTCATTAAACAAAAGCAATTTGGAGGACTTATGCAAGCCCCCACCCATTTTTTGTTCCAAATGGTGATAATGATGCAGTTGATGTACAGTTTGAAATGCAAGATTTGAAGATAAAAAAACAACACAATATACATTAACAAATTAAATATATATTTATATAAACCACTACCAACTGTTTACCTTTACTAGAATACATACCCCCGAAATACATACCAGAAATCAAAAAAAAAATCACTGAGGTAAGTTTCAATGCCCACAACACATCCTGATGGAAAAAAATTACAGATAATACTAGAGGTGATACAATAGCATTACTATATAACTGTGTGTACATTTTAAATAACCCACACTTACATATCCATTTCTTCACCAAGCTAACTGCTACAACTCCTCCTCAAATATCATCTACTGCTTCGTACACCTAGCTACCACAATCACATGGCAAACAGTTCCCCTCCAACTTTCCTCTGACCACTGCACCCATCATCATCCTCATCATCATCACTACTACACATTCACACATCAATGAACAAAGCAAAATCACTTTCAGAAACTTAAAAACAAAAAAGAAAAGAAAAGAGAAAACATCTAGGTGGAAGCGTTTCTACCAAATGACAGAATTACAGTTCACAGAATTCAAACAGCAACACCACAATCACCAACAGAAATACTGCAGTAGACTCACTCGACAAAATAAGTGAAGAAGCAACCAAAAACAAAAACAAAAACAAAAAAAAAAAGACATTGTGATTATGTTGAGGATGGAGACGAAGGTGATGATTGTGGGGTTGATGAGACGGAGAATGGTGATGATGATGATGATGATGATGATGATGATGACGATGATGACGATGATGATGGGGATGAGGATGAGGATGCTGACGATGGTGATGACGAGGATGATGATGAAGACAGCGACAATGACAACAATGTTAATGATGATGATGATGATGATGATGACGACAACGACGATTACGATGATGTTGACGACAATGAGGATGGTGATGGGGGGGGGGGGGGGTTCCCTGTTGTTTTGCACTTCTCTAATTCTGATAATCTTAATGCTGCAGAGAATCAATGCAGTTGCATATGATTGAAAATTAATAATAGCTCTTGCAGCAGCAGCAGTATCATTGGAAATGGAGTTTACAAACTGATTGTGCTAAACACAGAAAAAGATGGGAGTGAAAGTGGGAGAAAAAGTAAGAGTGAGGTCGATATGGATACGAACATAGAGAGAGAGAGAAGTGAAAAGAGAAAAGAAGAGATTTCAAGGAAGTGTAGAGAAGGAAAGAGATGTAACAGAGAGAGAGAGAGAGAGAGAGTGGAAGAGAAATAAAAGAGGGAAACTGAGAATAAATGATGGAGACAGACAGATATGTTAGGGAGACAGACAGATATGTTAGTAGCAAGATAAATGGAGACAGATTGTGACAAATATGTGGAGAAAGATAGGGAGCAGAATGGAAAGAAAGACAGACTGAGAGGCAGATGGATAAGAAGATAATGAAAGGGGAGAGAGAGAGAGAGAGAGAGAGAGAGAGAGAGAGGGAGACAGACAGACGGAGAAAGTAAGAGACAGAGAGAGGTATATACAGCAACAGAAACCTGACATATAAATGAAAAAGACGGGGAAATATAAAGAGAGAGAGAGAGAGGAACATAAGGGGAGAGAAAGAGGAAAAAAAGACACATAAATATCAAGAGAAAGATGAACAGAAAAATATAGAAAGTGTGATAGAAGGAAGAGAGAAAAAGAAAGAGATAGATGGACAGTGCATACACACACACACACACACACACACATATATATATATATATATATATATATACAGAGAGAGAGGAGGTAAGTAGAGAGAGAGAAAGTGGTAAATAAACAGAGCAACAAGAAAAGAGGAAAAGAGAGATAGACAAACAGATAGAAAGACAGAAATAAACAAAGAGAAGGAGGTGGTGGGGGGGGGCGGGGTTGATCAATGTTGTAGTTGTAATAAATGAGGACTACATCCTCAATACATACATATATGTGGACACATACTTACATGCACGCATATACAACAGCTACTAGAAGTGTGTACTGTCATGCATGCACATGCGCACACACACACACACACACACATATATATATATCTACAAATATATACACACATACAACATGCAACAGATTCATTTCGAAATTAATTACATGATCATGCACACAAACTATGCATGTGGAAAGACTCACATGCATGGATACACCTACACGCATGCATGCATCTGCATCGATATATGTATACATGCATATTTATCCATGTGTGTGTGTGTGTGTGTGTGATATTATATATACCCTCTCACATGCATATTTATATATAGCTGTATATATAAACATATTTATATGTATGTATGAATATATGTATATATATATATATATATATATATATATATATATATATATATATGTGTGTGTGTGTGTGTGTGTATGTGTTCATATACATACATATATAGATACATACACATGGATAAAAATACAGATTTAATTTACGTGCAAACATCTTTACTCTGTACTCATATGCATGATACCTTCATGAACACATACATACAAAGGCACAATTATCTATATGCACACACACACATACACACATACATGCACAGCAAATTTACCTCCGCAAATATTCACATAGAATATCAAAAATAAATAACATTTATAGACACATGCAAATACACATACACACACACACACACACACACACACACACATTTCTTTGTATGCATGCCATACACACATCCACACATTCGTTTTTTTTCTAAGACAGATATACACACTCATACACTCACACATAAACACATGCATATATGTGCTATTTTGAAAAGCACATACACAATTTCATATACTTTTGCTAAGTCTTTCTTACATGCAATCGTATACCTAATTTCACACGCATGAACATGAATATTTACAAGTATATATGACTACATACACACACACACACACACACATATATATCTATATGTGTGTGTGAATACTCACACACACTCACACAAACATACACACACAGACACAACCTTATACTAAAACAATTATTTATGTATTATAATAATTACACATACATCGCCATGTACCAGACTCACACACAAATCATTCTCACGTGTAATTATATACACAACATCAATCAGACATACACACACACACACTTAATATATATATATATATATATATATATATATGTGTGTGTGTGTGTGTGTGTGTGTGTGTGTGTGTGTGTGTGTGTGTGTCTGTGTGTGTATGTATATATATATATATATATATATATATCCACACTCACAACTACATGCATAATGATACACATACAATTAATGCATAATTTCACACACACACATTTAATTTCACACAAACATGCACA
>NC_142930.1:62036867-62046867 GCF_046866305.1 Octopus bimaculoides
ACAGGCGGGTCAGGTATTCCTCGTCGACGCCCAGGTTCGCCCCGAGATCGTCGTCGTACCTGCCCTCCACTAATCCCCTATAGAATGACTTCGTTGTGATGCAGCCGCTCAAGGTCGACCCGGGACGGCAAAGTTGTTGCAGAGCAACGCGATACTCACGGTGCCATTCGCCACTCCTCGGTCTCTTTTTGATCCACGACTGCAGCTCGGTCATGGAGACGAGCTGCGGGAAAGCGCGTCGCACAAACGGCGACCACACCTGCTCACCGTCGTCTACGTAGAGCCGGAGATGTCGCAGTCTCAGCGCATGTCTGCGCATCATCAACCACGGCATGCCCAGCCCTCCTTTCAGCGGGTGTTGGCAACAAACGGATCGCCTCACCATCGGAACGCTTCCTTTCCACAAAAAGCGGAAGAGGATGCGCTCCATTTCGGTGATGGCGCGATCGGGACAAGGCACGACGGTCAGGCGGTATTCGATGACGGACGCGATGTACGCGTTCGCCACCTCCGCCCGACCTTTTAGGGACAGCTTCCTCTCAGACCATTGCCGGCAGAGAGTGGCCACCCTACTCGTTATCTCGTCCCAGTTCTTCTCCGCTTGCAGGTCCGGACCGAACCAGACTCCGAGCAACTTAACCGGACCGTCCATCCAGCGTCCCACTACTGAGGCGCTGCCGGACGGTATGGGCTTGCTTCTCCAGGTGCCGAGCAGCAAACCCACCGACTTATCCCGGTTGATTTTCGCTCCCGTCACCGCTTCGTAGTCTTTCAGCGTCTCGCCGACAAGCTCGATGTGCTCGTGGCTAGACGCTATGACGGTGACGTCGTCCGCGTATGCCGACACGCTCGTCCCACACCCCAGTTCTCGCGGGATGCCCCTCAGCGTCGCCAGCTTCCGTAGTAGTGGCTCGAGAGTCAATACGTACAGGAGCGGCGACAGGGGACATCCCTGACGAACCGAACGTGCAATGTCGAAGGGTCCCGATAGACGTCCATTGACGCGAACAACCGAACGGATGCCTGTGTACAAGGCAGCCATCCAGCCGCGGAAAACGGGACCGAAGCCGGCCGCTTCGAGGACGGTCTCCAAGTATCGATGGTCTACCCTATCGAAAGCTTTGGATTGATCCAAATTGATCAGGGCCCCACCCATGCCAGGTTCCTTAACTACCCTCTCTATGATGTAGCGCATCAGATGGAGGTTGTCATGGATGCTCCGGCCCGGCACGGCGCACGTCTGCTCCGTGCCGACCAGTTTCTCGATGACAAGCGCCAACCGCTTGGCTAACACCTTGGCCAAAACTTTCATGTCTGCATTGAGCAGAGTGATGGGCCTAAAGTTATCTATGGCGTCCCCCTTGTTTGGATCTTTCTTCAGCAGCGTTACCGCTCCTGGGCTCACAAAACCGGGAATGCTCCCGTTCTGCTGCCAGTTGCAGTACACGGCCGCCAAGACGTCTCCAAACAAGTCTGGCATACAGTTGTAAAGCTCGTAGGGCAGACCATCCAAACCCGGAGATTTGTCCGTCGAGCAACCCGCCATCGCGTCCCTCACCTCCTCCGCCGTGATGACCCCTTCGCAGCACTCCGCCTCTCTTGCCGAGAGTCGTGGCAAGCTGTGCAGGTAGGCACTAAAGTCCACCCTGCCTTCTCGCTCGCCACTCCTCCCGAACAGTCGGGCAAAATGCCGCTGAAACGCCTCGCACATCTTGCTCGGCTCGAGCAATTCGCGCCCCTGTTCGTCTACCAGAGACCGGATGGTGGCTCTGTTACCCCGCTGCGCCTCCGCCACCCAGGCCTCTCGCGCGGTTCCAACACCTTCATTCCTCAGAGCACGCATCCTTGCCCTGACAGCACACCCTTCGTGTTTAGCATTGAAGTGTTGGTCGAGGGCCAACCTCGCCGCTAAAACGTCAGATGCGATGCCACTTCGCAATGCCTCTTCTAACTTTATCACTAGCTCCCCGTCTACTCTGTTCCTCTCTACAGCTAGTGCCCTGCTATACCTTATTGCTTCCGTCCTTACTGCTCTCTTGAGGGCAAACCACCATTTGTTGTTGATGATAGCTCCCGTCAAAGCCCTCTTTACTAACGTGCTAATCCGGTCCCTGAAAACCTGTCTCGACGGGAAAGACGCGTTTAGTTTCCAGTAACCGGGACCCTGCCTATGTGCCTTATCTAAGTCTAGCGTACACGTCACAAGTTTGTGATCCGTGTAGCTGACTATGTGGAACTGTGGACATCCTAAACTATCTCTATCTCTTGTCCTACACACTATCCTATCTAGATACGATCTCGACGACCCAATGCGGTTGCTCCAAGTCCACGTTGGCACATTTGGGTGGTCGAGTCGGTACCTGTCAGACAACTGGAAGCGTCTGAGCAGGTCTCTGAGGCATTTGCATCCCTTTCTAGTTTTGTCACTCCCCACGTAGTCTAGATGCGTGTCCAAGGTAGCATTCCAACCCCCCACTAAAAGTAAGGGACGAGACGTTCCCAGGAATACTTCTAGACGTCGAAAGAAGTCCGACCGACCTGTTAAAGGAGGCACATAAACTGCCAGCAACCGAAAAACGCCTCCATCGCTGCCGTCCACATCTAGGACAACCAGTCTACCCTCCGGATCCGTAAATATCGTCTTTACTTGGAAATCCAGACTCTTGCGAAAAAGAACCGCCGTGCCACTACCGCCCATCCTCTGCAGACAGGGAGAAAAATAAATGTTAAACTGTCCGCCAAGCATGGACTTTAGGCCCCGCGGTTCATGGAGTCTGGTCTCACTAATGGCTACGATATCCAAATTGTGTGACTTGATGTCATTTAAGAGGTACCCTTGTTTCCAAGGGGACCCCAAGCCACGCACATTCACACAACCAATCTTCGCCATGATTCTATTTAAATATGTGCTTTAAAGCACAAAACAAAAGGAACAGTGAGTTACTTACCGTTCGAAAGTTTTGTTTCCTCCTTGGATTTTTCACCAAGGAGGCTATTGTACAATTTCTTGCACAAATATTTTTGACATCCCCCTACCGCGTTGGGGTAGAGGGATTTTATTTTGTGGTGTAATGCTGGTGTTACATGATAAATTTTAATGTGTTTTGGCGGTGTTGTGCGTGGGTGGTTGTTTGTTTTGATGTCGTTATTTGTGATGTTTGTTTTAGAGTTGATGTATTTCATCAACTCTGTGTTTGTAGTGTCTATTGCGGTTAGCATTGGTGTGTTATTATGGGTGTCTATCATGTAGGAGTTGGGAATGTTTTCGGGAGATGTGAATCTCCCTGCTTTGTTGTTGTTCGTTTTTCTTTTTTTGCTCCTATTCCTCCTTCCTTTTTGGGCTATTTTCCATTCCTCATTACTTGACTCGTCTTCAGATGAAAACTCTGAGGAATCGGAAGGAGGTAGGGGCATGTTGTATGGATCTGTGTTTGCTTGTGTAAGTGGTTGTGTTGTTGTTTTTGTTATTGTTGGTTGTTGAATTTTTGGTTGTGGTGTAAGTGATGTGGGGGAAGGGGTATCAGTTTTTGTATTGTCTTTTCTTTTTTCGTCTTCTTTGTTTGTTAATTTTGCAGTTTTTGTTGTATTTTCTTTCGTTGATGTTGTTAATGTTGCTTTTGTTGTTTTTTGTGTGGATGGCGGTGTGGGCAGCAAGGCTTTTTTATGTGTTTAGTTAGTTCTTGTTGTTGTTGTTGTGTTTTTCGGGCAGCCGGACACTCCTTTTTGAGGTGTGCCTCGCTGTCGCATAAGTAACAGCGAGGCCGCCTGCCCTCTACCACTATATGTAACTTTTGATTTGTTGCCAAACGGATGTATGGTGGGATTTTTTTTCTTGTTCGTTTGTGTGGAACAGGATTTGTATGTTTTTTCCCGTCCAGTTGCTTTCTCCAACGTTTATTTTAAGTATGTTTATGTTGTCCATGTCGACACATATGGCTGATATCAACCATAGTGTGTCTATTGTTGGAGGTGCGTGCTTTATTGTTACCTTTGTAACCCTTTGGCCAAGGTAACTGGGTAACATTGTTATTTCAGGTGTGTGAAGAGTTAGCGTTGAATACCTCTTCGTCAACTCTTCATTTCGAAAAATCACCTGTACCTGTGCAAATCTGCAATAAGTAATATAAGATTTTTTATCCCAAATTGATTTCAAGCATCTTTCGATCTTGTCTATACTGGCCTGTTCCGGCCTTCTACTTTTGGTGTTTATTATTTTATATATTATTGTTTTTCTACTTGTTTCTTCTAATATGTGTTGTGGTATGTTTAAGTGTATTTCACCGCTTTCTTTGGTGATTAATTTTCTCATTTCTATTATTTCCTTTGTCGTGTAGGACACAACAGTTTCACTTTGCTTCAAAGCTTCAGCAAAGTTTTTGTCTTTGCTATTGTTGTTGCTGGTGCTGGCACTGGTATTAGTGGCAGATGTGGTATCTGTGACTGTGTCAGTGGTGTTGTGGCTTGTATTCATTTTTCCTTCCTCTCTTTCGCTTGCTGCTGGTGAAGAGAGCAAAGGTTGAGTTGAACTGTTGCTGCTGTTGTTGTTGTTGTTGTCGTTGTTGTTGGTAGTGGTGGTGATGATGGCGTCAGCAGAAATGGTGTTGACGTCAGATACTTTGGAGACATCGTCTGTGTTCTGTTTTGTAACTTTGGTTACAGTTTTGTTTTTGTTGTTGGTGGTGGTGGTGGCGGTGTTAACTTTCAAGTTAACACTTGCATCTGTGTGTGTGAATTCTTTTTTCTTTTTCTCCATTCTCTCGTTTAACTGTGAGGAAGGAAGACTAGGAAATTCTTTTTCGAACGAAACACTGCAAAATTCAGCGTTCGTTTGACGAAATTTTTCATGGCTAGAAGACACCATCGTCTCAAAATAAAAATGGCTAGAAAGCCGAAATTGATTTTTAAAACCTGGAAATGTGCCACACAGGGCAGATTTCCGTTGCAAAAAACTTGCACCAGAGAGTCTATAAGTTGTTATACAACTTTCTATATAAAATAAACTTTACAAACAAACTTTTTAAAACATAAAAAAGGCAAAACTTACGGAGCCGACACGTCTACCATCTGTCCATAGAGATAGATAGATAGATAGATAGATAGATAGATAGATAGATAGATAGATAGATAGATAGATAGATAGATAGATAAACTTACATATATATATGTTATCTCCTTTGAATGTTTCTAGTTGTGGCCAAAACGGGTCAAGTATGCTAGTGGAGTGGATCATCAACCTAAGGCTCATGAGATCAAATCCAGAAGCTTCTCACCCAGAGGCCTTCAAAGCAAACCAACTGGGTATCATCTCTAAACTGAGATTCTCTAAGTCCACCAACCCTTTTCAGTACAAGCTCTCTTCCAATATATATTTCCTTAAAAATTCAGAGAGGGCTTTTCTGTTCTCTGATAAAAGAAAATATATCTATATAGAGTAGATGCTAGTATCTATGATAGGGTGTTGGAGAATAACATCACACAAAATTATAGATGAGCTTCCCTGCACACATACAATAGCATAAACAATGAAGCCAAACTGTTAGCCAGCAATCTAGGAATAACCAACAGGATGGAAGCATTAGCTAAGAGACATACTTTTATTACCATCAAAAATCACAAATCAAACTTCTCTAACTCCAAGTGCTACCTGATTAACCAAGCTAAATCAGAAATTGAGCTGGTGAGCAAGCATATTTTGAGAAAGATCAATGATGACATAAGGACATCCAGTCTCTCCCTATGGCATAATACCAATGAAGCTATTTCATGGTTTAAAGCAAACCAGGGTAGAGGTTGGGCAAGGTTCATCCAATTTGATATAGTGAATATCTATCCATTTATATTGAAAGTGTTACTAGTGTGGGCACTTATGTTCACTAGGAAATTTACTGACATTTGTGACAGGGATATAAAAGTAATAATGCATGCCAGGAAAACCCTGCTGTTCAACAAAGGTTCAGCCAGTTTCAGACAAACAGACCCAGTAAACTCCTTCAACATGGCATTGGGAGCATTCACCAATACAGAAATCTGCAACTTCATAGGATTATATATACTGGACACCTTACCAAAAAGGTTCCCATCAATCTATTTTGATTTATGCAAAGATGATGCTTTAGACATTTCTAGAGGCAGTAATGGGAAGACTCTGGGTAGCTGTAAGAAGGACCTAATTAACACGTTTAGCTCCCTTAGTCTTAAGGTTACAACTGAGACCAATTTTACTGTAGTTAACTTTTTAAATGTTACACTCAATCTGGGTACCTGTTCATACAGGCCCTACCACAAACCAAATTTGCGATATCAGCCCTAAAAAGATGCTGATATTCTATATGTCATAGAAGTAAGATTTGACTAACATGTGGGGACCAGTGCTTCCCACTGATGAAGTCCAATAGACTGAAATCATATGATATGGGAATTCTGATGCCTATGACAGATGAATTTCATCTCCTACGACCTATGTGTGCTTTTATATACCAAAAACCTATATGAGAAGATTTTTCGAGGCTAATAATGCAGCATTCAGTGTTCTAATAAGGCATCCATGTTGGCTATAGAGATTACCTTTTGTTGTTTGTATTTTATCATTTGCATATCTTTTCATGTGTACACATGTATGTGCACACATGTAAATATACTGTAAAATATTGTTTAAGATATTACTTGGTTATTTTAAGATATTGATATAAACAAATTGTTTAAAGTTTTTATATTCATTTTATTCTTATCACAAGTACAAAAAATATTATTATTATTATTATTATTGTTATTTACTTTTAATCTACATGTTTGTTACAATCACTTACCGAGACACACCCAACATCCTAGGGTGAGTGAAGGATAAGAGATGCTACAGTATGATTGAAAGCTTGGGGAAGGGAAGTGGCAGGAGCAGTAGTGAAATATTTTCCTGTAATACAACACAGACATTTAAATTGATAGGGCTTTTCTACGGATATGGACAGATGTTGTCTAGGTGTTTCTGACCTTTTTTATCATATCTAGGGCACCCACCATAACAGGAACAGTTCTTGCTTTAAGATGCCACATCTTTTGTATTTCAATTTCCAGGTCCTTATGTTTATTTAATTTGTCAAATTCCTTTGCAGATGTATTTTTATCAGTGGGAACACTTCATTTATTAGTCTACAAGTATTTTTTTTCCAGTCTTTAATAATTAAATAATTATGTCTGGTCAATTAGCCTGTAATTATTATATCTCTTTATCACATGTTTTGTTGGGGTTCCTGGAGTCATACATGCATAGCGGGCTTGCTACCTGCAGCCTACAATACCATGCTATCCATCTTTTCAGCTATTTAATACTTTCTTGATTATTCTGGCTATGCCAAGGAAGCAAACTTTTTGTAACTGTTCTACTGGGCACTCAATTCCAATTTCCTTTATATTCCCCTTGATGCCTTCTGATACTGTTCTCAAGGACCCAGCAATAACTGGCACTATCTTCACCTTCTTCATTTTCCATTTTGTACTTAAGAGGGTTGTATTTATCTATCTTTTCACCTTCTTCTTGACTATTCAGGGTTCAAAGAGGCATGCAACATCAACTATATAGTATATGTGGTGCATCTTGTCCACCACCATTAGATCCAGTCTGTTATGCTATAGCACCTGATCTGCTTGGATTGGAAAATCCCAGAGGATTTTGCTGGGCTCCGACTCCGCCACTCTCTGCTGTTTGTGTTCAAACCATGTCTTGCTTCTCTCTAACCCCCACTTTTCACACAGTTTCCAATGTAGCACTTTTTCTACATGATAGTGTTGCCACAACTTGTAGTGGTTTTGGGAAAGTCTAGAGCATTCGTTGGTGATATGGGCAATGGTTTCATCCATTCAATTGCAGATGCAGCACAGCGGAGACACTTGCTCTTTCCTAAGTTGACCCTCCAGTTCGTCACCAAAGGTAGGTCTTGCACTACCAGTATAGTGCTCTTGGTCTCTTTTTTCAGTGTTTCTTTCATCAGCCAATCCCACCTATTTTTTCCAGCAACTTCTGTTATGGCTACATGGAAGTGATTGTGTAGTCCCTTCTTGCACAATTCTTCTTCATGTCCTTTTTGCATTTCTTCCTTTGTTTTTCCTTTTTTCTCTGCTTTCAATAATCCCTCGTTCCTAACTGTTACTAGCAAGGTTTCCTTACTTTGGGCTAGGTATCTCATTAAGCTCTTGAGTTCGATACACATGCAGTCTTCCACACTTATCAGTCCTCTTCCTCCATTTGTTCCATTAATGTATAGGCGATCAATGTCTGCACATGGATAATGGGTTCCATGCGTTGTTAGAAGCTTTCTTGACTTCCTGTTCATCTCCTTTAGTTCCTTCTCTGTCCACTTCAGGACTTCAGTGCCATACCAAACTATTGTGATTGCATGCAAGTTTATTGCCAAATTTATGTTCCTGGCATTTAGCTTTGAAGCCAATATTTTTCTCACTTGCCGCAGGTACTCTCTTTCAGTCTTTTCCTTCATACTATTGCAGTTGATTCAATCTGCCTCAAGTATTCTCAGATATTTGTAGCTCAATTGTGGTTGAATTGTCTTGATTTCACCACTCAGCAACCATATGCCTTCTGCCCTGAAAAGATTTCTTCATCTCATCTCTATTGTAACACATTTTGAGTGTCCAAACTCCATCTTAATATCTTCGGAGAAAATCTGCACAGACCAGACTAGGCTGTTCAGTTCTGCCTCAGTTTTTGTGAATAGTTTCAGGTCATCCACGAATAGCAAGTGGTTCAGATTTCTCTTTTCTCTTCCCAGATCATACCCCAACTTTGTTTTCTGTAGTATTTCACTCAAGGGGATCATTCCCAGCATGAATATCAGTGGGGATACACTATCTCCCTGGAAGATACCTCTCTTGAATTTCATCTCTCCTAATATGTGATTCCCTGCTGTCAATTCCATTCTCCAGCATTTCATACATATAAAGCTTCTCATATTTTCTGCAACTCCATACATTTCCATTGTTTTTATTATCCGGGAGTGTGGTATCATATTGTATGCTTTACGATAGTCAATTCATGCTATGCTCAGGTTTGTGTGTCTTCTCTTGCAGTTCCTGATAATTAGATTATCAATTAAGAGCTGATCCTTCATTCCCCGGCTCCTCTTTTGGCACCCTTTCTGTTCAATAGGTAGCAGCCCACTGTTTTCCAGGTATCTATATAGTTCACCAGCCAATGCACCTGATATTAGTTTCCACATTAGGGGAAGGCACATTATTGGATCCTTGGCACACAACAATGTCTTCCTCTTTGTCATCCAGCTGAGTACTGCACCTTTCTGCAAGCGCTCATCTAGCTGTTGTGCTATTCTTTCATAAAGCCCTCTCGGCTTCTTCATCCAATAATCTTGGGCCCCATCTGGTCCTGAGCTCTTCCAATTTGGGAATTTTTTTTAACTGTTGTTTTATCATTTCTGTAGTTATCTTTATGTCTTCTTGGCCTTGTATATTTCTTAAGCTATCTTGGATTTCACACAGCGACTCCGCTTCATCATTATGCCCAACAGGTTAGTCTCAGATCTGGAGAGAATGTCCTGCTTTCCTCTGCATCTGGTATCACTGTTACATGTAATTACCCATCTACTTCCTGAAACAGTTTCTTCTGATTTGCTTCAAACAATCTGTCTTGCCTGAATTGTTTTGTTCTATTGTCATATCTTTCCAGTTATGCTTTGATTGCTACTACGCTTTGTTTCAATTCTTCCAATATCACATCATACCCTTTATCTCTTATTCTATATGTTCTTTCCAGCATTATTCTTATGCTTTCGTTCTGCAATTCCCCTCTACTCAATCTATCAAATTGTCCTAAATGTCTTTTTAACTTTATTTGTTTCTCACAAATTTGTCTATGCCAGAATGGTTCTTTATGTTCTGTTTGTTCTCTTCTTTTGTGTCCAACTCTATCTGCAGCAACCATAGCTGCAACTCAAATAATCTTGTTAGTTTCAGTTATATCTCTCATCTTGAATAG
>NC_142930.1:62051867-62056867 GCF_046866305.1 Octopus bimaculoides
GAAATCCACTCACAAGGCTTTGGTCTGCATGGGGCTATAGAAGAGATTTGCATAAGGTGCTGTGCAATGGGACTGAATACACACACACACACACACACACACACACACACACACACATAGGAGCACTCCATCGGTTGTGACAACAAGGGTCCCAGCTGATACAATCAATGGAACAGCTTGCTTGTGAAATTAACGTGCAAGTGGCTGAGCACTCCACAGACATGTGTACCCTTAATGTAGTTGTCGGGGAGATTTAGTGTGACACAGAGTGTAACAAGGCTACTCATTTTTGCCAGCTGAGTGGACTGGAGCAATGTGAAATAAATTGTCTTGCTCAAGGACACACTGTGTCATCAGGAATTGAACTTACAACCTTATAATCATGAGCCAAATGCCCTTACCACTAAGCCACATGCCTTCACTATATATATATATATATATATATATATATATATATATATATATATATATATATATATATATATATATATATATATATATATATATATATATATATATATATATATATATATAGATAGATAGATAGATATTTGGATGTATGGAGGGATTGATGGATGGATGGATGGGGAGGGACGGACAGACAGACCGATAAATGGGTGGATGGATGGATAGATGGGTAGGTGATTGGATGAATAGATGGATGGATGGATAGGCAAACTGTTGTATGTGTTGCTAGATTCATATGATTTATAAGGAGCATGTTTTCAGTGGCCATTGTGTTTGTAGGTTTTCTGTGTCTGTGTGTCCATGTTCACAGTTTTATATATTTCTATATCTGCATCTGTTGAAATATATTTCAATGTTTGCATTTCTATCAAAGTGTACTGGTATGTATGTGTATGCATTAAAAGAAAAGAAGAGAGAACTTTTGTTTGCTTTGTGAGTTTTTGAAAACAACCCATGTTTATGTAAATAATCCAATTTATTGAATTATTATTGTATGTTCATTTATTTAGAAAAAGGTCAGAGATCGGTATGTAGGGGAGGTCATTCTGACACTATTGCAAATTAAGCCATTAGATACTATTTGAGAAGGGAAGAGAAAATGCTTTATTTGGTTATCATGCAACTACTTTTGATATGCCACTGTGATATTTAAGGATGAACATCCACATGTAAATGTATGAAGAAATGAATTTTGTGTATTTATTCAATATTTTGGTTTGTTGTTTCCACATAAATGCCATTTTTAGGATGTAGAGATGGTATCGTGTGTTTGTTGATGCTTTACCTAAGCATCACCACTTATTAATATGGTATATATTATTATTTTACAAAAATGAAATGTATCTTGCAAGTGTTGTGTCCATTCTTTGCAATCTCCTAAATGTATAATTATGTTAATAGAGTCTATTCTTAAACTGATTAGCAGTTATTTCTATATAATAAATATCTAACAAACATTCATTCATCAATGTTAGATATGGCAGGAGCTGCATGTGTAGCTGATTTTCTTTTTTTCTTTTTGAGGCATTTACCATTTATTCTATTTACTGTGAAAATGCTTTGAGAATGGTAACTGCATTTCTCTGTTCTGTTGCCACTTGGGCTTATTCATTATCTTCTTATTAATGAATGCCAGTGTTTGAAAAAAGATTGTTCCTACCAAGCAGCTTATTTTGAGTAATTTGGGGTTTAAGGATTTTCTTTACTTAAGTTCAAGGAAAATGGTTGCTTACAAGACAGAGGAAGGTTTTGCTCATCACGATAGTTTTATTTATTGAATATGGTGACTGAAGCCACATGGGTTTTCTTTTGCATTTACTTCCTATAGGATTGTGTTTATCTATGATATTTAGAGCTTTCTTTGAAAGCACTAGTTGCCAGTGCATATTTACAAGCATATCATTCATTGAATGTTGTTTCATTGAATGAGATTACAGAGATTCATTCACTCAAGTTAGTAGATAAATTTCTAAGAGTTCATGGTTAGGTAGTTAGAATTATGGCCTACATACAAGATTAATTTGGGGAATTTCAATATAAGATTGAAATTTTTTATCATTAACGATATATGTTACATATCAAAAATTTATTATTTTGAGGTTATTCTCTGGAATTTTTAGGTTCAAGTCATTGATTGGCTTAGTTAGGTCCTTCCATAAACTGTGTGATTTATTTCATTTATATACCATCATCTCTGAAGATACCTATGCTGGTTGCATGAAATTTGTTGCATGTTAAATTAAAAATATTTACACCAATTAGATTTGAAATTATATATATAATGGTGTATGGTATTATGCAATGTCAGGTCAATAAGGCAAACACACACACACACACACACACACATTCTTTTACCTTTTACCTTTTACCTATTTCAGTCATTAGGCAGTGACCATGCTGGGGCATCATCTTGAAAAATGTTTAGTTCAATGTATCAAGCCCAAATGTTTTTGTTTTTAAGCCTGGTACTTATTCTATCATGGAGGCGCATGGCTTAGTGGTTAGGGTGTCAGCATCATGATCGTAAGATTGTAGTTTCGATTCCTGGACCGGGCGATGCGTTATGTTCTTGAGCAAAACTCTTCATTTCACGTTGCTCCAGTCCACTCAGCTGGCAAAAATGAGTAACGCTGAGATGGACTGGTGTCCCATCCAGCTGGGGAGCACATATGCCATTGAAACCGGGAAACCAGGCCCATGAGCCTGGGTAGGCTTTAAAAGGGTGCATTTATTTTTTTTATTTTACTTATTCTATCAGTCTCTTTTACTGAATCACTAAGTTATGGGGATGTAAGCATACCAGCACCAGTTGTCAAGCAGTGGTAGGGGACAGTGCAGCCATAAAGACACACTTACATACACAAACATACATATCTATATCTATTTTATGAGGCAGTAAGCTGGTAGAATCATTAGCATGCCAGGCAAAATGCTTGACAGCATTTTATCTGTCTTCTCTCTTCATGCTCTGAGTTCAGATGCTACTGAGGTCATCTTTACCTTTAATCCTTTCAGCGTCAATAAAACAAGCACCAGTTGAGCACTGGGGTTGATGTAATTGACTTACCCCTTCCCTGAAATCACTGACCTTGTGTCAAACTTTCAGATCAATGTTGTCATTACCTTCAAGTTTACAGGAAGTATTTTCATGTATAACCTCTTGTGGCATACAAAACGTTTCTTCTCTGGGTTTTTTGGCAATGTGTAAAAGTCCTGAAATTCTGGGTTTGCATGAGAAATCATCAGGAAGTTAATAATTTCTGAGATGTCCACTTTAATCCAAAGGATACCATTTCTTCATTTCTTTGTTTTCAGTACATGGTTGATGTATTATTTTTACTGCAGTTCTTTAACAGATACTAAAAAATGTATGCATGCATGTGTATGTGTGTGTGTTTGTATGTGTGCATTTATGCATTTATGCAAGTATACATATATATTCATGCGTATATATATGTGTATATATATATATATATATATATATATATATATATATATATATGTATGTATACATATATATATATATATATATATATATATATATATATATATATATATATATATATATATATGTATGTATACATATACATATATATATATATATATATATATATATATATATATATATATATATATATATATATACATATACACACACACATATATATATATATATTTCCATACACATATATATAAATATCTCCTTGTATGTATGTATATGCATATACATATATATATGTATATAGGTATAGGTATATATGATTATATATAAATATATATGTATATATATATATATATATATATATATATATATATATATATATATATATATATATATATATATATATATATATATATATACATATATATATATATATATATATATATATATATATATATATATATATATATATATATATTTATATGCATATATATGTGTGTGTCTGCTGCGTGTATATATATCTATATCTATATATACACACAAACACCAAGATATATATATTGGATGCTGTACATACTAAAATATAAATGATGTAAACATATTAGTAAGTATAAATACACATGTATCTGAATGTGTGTGTGTGTGTCTGTGTATGTGTGTCTGTGTGTGTCTATGTGTCTATATATATATATATATATATTTATATATCCAAAACATGCATGCACATGCATGTATGTATATGTATGTACACATACATACACATACACATATATAAATATACATATAAATGTACATACACATATATACATGTATATATGTTTATGATGCACATTTGCAATAAAAGTCAGATATAGATAAGAATATAATAAAATAAGAAGAACAGATTTCTGATATTTCCTGTTCTATTTAAGAATGTTAACATGACTGTCTTACAAAATTTCCAAATAATTTGTCGTGATTCTTCCTCCCTTCTTCAATCACTTCGCTTATTTTGACAGTGTTAGTTTGTACACTTGCATATGTTTGTGTGTGTGTGTGTGCATGTGTGTATGTGTTTGTGCATGTGCATGTGTGTCTTTGAGTGTGTGTGTGAACATGTGTGTACATGTGTTACCGTACATGTATGTGTCTGTGTGTCTGTGAATGTGCGCTTGTGTGTGTGTGTGTGCGTGTGTGTGTGTGTGTGTGTGTGTGCGTGTGCATGTGTGTCTTTAAATGTGTGTGTGAGCATGTGTGCACATGTGTTACTGCACATGTGTGTGTCTGTGTGTATGTGAATGTGTGTGTGTGTGTGTGTGTGTATGTGTGTGTGTGCGTGTGCATGTGTGTCTTTGAATGTGTGTGTGAGCATGTGTGCACATGTGTTACTGCACATGTGTGTGTCTGTGTGTATTTGAATGTGTGTCTGTGTCTGTGTGCATGCGTGTGCGTGCGTGTGCGTGTGATTGCGTGTGTGTGCATGTGTGTCTTTGAATGTGTATGAGCATGTGTGTACATGTGTTACTGCACATGTATGTGTCTTTGTATCTGTGAATGTGCGCTTGTGTGTGTGTGTGTGTGTGTGCGTGCGTGTGAATGTGTGTCTTTGAAT
>NC_142930.1:62064367-62071867 GCF_046866305.1 Octopus bimaculoides
TCGAAATATCATCGGAGTATAGATAACCAAGTTACAACAGGTATATAGTCCATTTTTTGTTCCATAGTGCATTGTTATACCATTCTAAACTTTTTATTCTTTACAAACAATACACAATGCTTCAAGCGAACTACAATACTCTCCTGTATGTATATATATATATATGTGTGTGTGTATATATATATATATATATATATATATATATATATATATATATATATATATATATATATATACACATACATATATGCATGTATATATATATATATATGTGTGTGTGTGTGTATATATGTATATATATATATATATATATATATATATATAGATAGATAGATAGATAGATAGATAGATAGATAGATAGATAGATAGATAGATAGATAGATAGATAGATAGATAGATAGATATAGATATAGATATAGAGATGTATATATAGATATGCATATATATATATATATATATATATATATATATATATATATATATATATATATATATATATATATATATATATATATATATATATATATATATGCATATATATATATATATATATATATATATATATATATATATATATATATATATATATATATATATATATATATATATATTCAATGCAGGATAATGCTAATAATATAGCCTGAACAGGATAAGCTACCCCTATTTTGCAGAAAACACTTTTTTCTGCAAAATAGGGGTAGCTTATCCTGTTCAGGCCATATTATTAGCATTATTCTGCATTGGAGAATTTTAAATCACTTCTTTAACTTTCTAAGACATCTCAACGGTTCTAAAGCAAACTTCGTTTGTTTACGTTCATCATAATTTGAATTTATATATATATATATATATTAGAGACAAGGTTGAGTTCTATTTCATCCTTTATTTGGGGGTTTCCAAAGGTAGATTTCTAATAAAGATTCTTCATATTACATTGGTAGCTAACTGTTGTATTTGTCGAATATGAAAATGTTACAAGTATAAGATGTGTTATGAGCATTTATAGAACACATATTCAATAGAAACGCAGCAAACAATTAATGATGGAGAAAAAAAGGTGTTAAAAGTTTAAAAAAATTTTAATCCATGCATTTTAATCCATTTTAATCCATATAAATAACATGGTAAAAAATTAGAAATTTATTTGATTGTAATTAAATTATTTATATATAATTGTTCTCCTCAGTGTGAAAGAAGAATACATCAGAAGAATATGATATTGTTACAGAAGGCTAGATAAGATGAATTCTTATGATAAATACTTTAAATGGAATGTATATCACTTAATTACTTATCTTAATATAGAGAGAATGTTTCTTAAACATTTTTCACTTATATTTTCAAACAACCATTAGCCGCATCAGTTATAGTTCATACACAACTAGACTCAACACTATCTTAGCATGTTTTTATCCTTCATAAGCATATTATGCATATCCGAATATGTTATGTGACACTCACTCCATCTAGTCTTCTGTAACAATATAATATTCTTCTTATGTATTCATTTTGTAATACGTAAATAATTTAGTTATAAATATAATTCAATTAATTTCTAAATATTTTACCATGTTATTTACATGTTAATATTACCGCTCGAAACGATCGTATGCATGGATTAAATTTTTTAAAACTTTTAACACCTTCTTTTCTCCATCATTAATTGTTTGTTGAGTTTCTATAGAATACGTGTTCTGTAAATGCTCATAACAAATCTTATACTTAAATATATATATATATATATATATCAGCTTCGCATTCCTGGCACTTGTGCCGGTGGCACGTGAAAAGTCATTCGAGCGAGATCGTTGCCAGTGCCGCTGGACTGGCTCCTGTGCAGGTGGCACGTAAAATACACCATCTTGAGCATGGCTGTTGCACTTGACTGGCCTTCATGCCTGTGGCACGTAAAAGCACCCACTACACTCTCGGAGTTGTTGGTGTTAGGAAGGGCATCCAGCTGTAGAAACTCTGCCAAATCAGATTGGAGCCTGGTGCAGTCATCTGGTTCACCAGTCCTCAGTCAAATCGTCCAACCCATGCTAGCATGGAAAGCGGACGTTAAACGATGATGATGATGATGATATATATGATGATGACATATATGATGATGATATATATGATATATATATATATATATATATATATATATATATATGTATATTACTTTGTGTTGATTCACCAGGAAGCAATAAAAAACACAATTCAAAACGTTAATGGTAGAGCAACCTTTAATAAATTTTAACTGAATCATTCTAAAGTGCCAGTTCTCTGAGTTTCGCATCTCCATTCTTTCAGTTAACAATCAAAGCTTGTTGCTAGTTTGATCATTAGATATTTGAATATCATATGAAAGCTATAAAGAAACACTTATTTCAATATTTCATAAGAAGTCATGCAAGTGATATATATATATATATATTTGTCCATTCCTTATTGATTTGTATATCAACTACTCATGATATCACCAACTTATATACATTCTGTGGCTAAACATATAACTGCCTGTAATTCAATTGTAGCTGACTAGGGGAATAATCAGTAAAATATTTAGATATCCTGCAAGACACTGTATAGTAACTATTCCATATTTTCTTGATGTGGTATATTTGAGATTCATTCTTCTCATATGTTTAATCTACACAGAATTTATGTCATAGCATCCACTAACTTTTTAGCCATTGCACACTCTAAATACAAAAATATCTCATTGATATGAAGTAAAATTGCACAGCCTAAGTACATGTTCAACTACATACAATGTATGTATGCAAGTATGTATGCATGCATGTATGTATGTATTACATATGTATGTATGCATGTATGTATGTATGTGTGTATTTAAGGCTGTCTGGAGGCGCAATGGCCCAGTGGTTAGGGCAGTGGACTCGCGGTCATAGGATCGCGGTTTCAATTCCCAGACCGGGCGTTGTGAGTGTTTATTGAGTGAAAACACCTAAAGCTCCATGAGGCTCCGGCTGGGGATGGTGGCGAACCCTGCTGTACTCTTTCACCACAACTTTCTCTCACTCTTACTTCCTGTTTCTGTTGTGCCTGTAATTCAAAGGGTCAGCCTTGTCACACTGTGTCACGCTGAATATCCCCAAGAACTACGTTAAGGGTACATGTGTCTGTGGTGTGCTCAGCCACTTGCACGTTAATTTCACGAGCAGGCTGTTCTGTTGATCGGATCAACTGGAACCCTCGACGTCGTAAGCGACGGAGTGCCAACAACATTTAAGGCTGTGATTTAAGGACTATGTCAAGTCCACATTAAAGGCCTGTGATATGCAGGGAGAGCAATGCCTACCATCACCACAGATGGAGGAAGCAGGTTAAGGAGAGGGTCAACGCCTTTGAAAGAGCACATAGTCTTCATGAAGAATTTAAGCATGCTGCTCAAAAGTACACTGCTGGTGTAGTGAATGAGGAAAGCTTGGTTTGCAATGTTTGCAGTCGTGTATACTTGTCAAGAGCAGGGCTCATTAGCCACTAGTGCAGCCACAAATGCAAAATATAAGTTAGTCCTAGAGCACACAATGTTCCTAAAGGTCAGCAATAGTCTTCCTCGGCCACAAGTGGATGGCCATCATGTATGTATGTATGTATGTGCATATGTATATACATACATATATTGTAGATATGCAACTAAATTGTACAATTTTACATCCTAGTTGTGTGTGTGCATTCTTTTATTCTCGTCCTTGTTTCAGTCATTTGACTGGAATACCACCTCAAGGGTTTTTTAGTTGAAGAAATCAGCCCCAGAACTTAATATTTCTGAGCCTAGTACTTATTCTATTGGTCTCTTTTACCAAACCGCTAAGTTACACACCAACATTGGTTGTCAAGCGATCAAGTGATAGTGGGGAACAAACACACACACACACACACACACACATATATATACGGCGGGCTTCTTTCAGTCTTTCAGTTTTTGTCTACCAAATCCACTCATAAGGCTTTGATCAGTCTGAGACTAAAGTAGAAGACACTTGATCAAGGTGGCATACAGTGGGACTGAACCCAGAAACATGTGGTTGGGAACCAAGCTTCTTACTACACAGCCATATATATATATGTGTATATATATATATATATATATATATATATATATATATATATATATATAAATATATATATACATACATGCATACATGTTTATACACACATGGATAGATAGATAGATAGTTAGATATCATCTATATATGTATTTATATGTATATAACCTAAATAGTAGATATATAAACAAGGCTAACTTAGCTATTTCTCTGTAGACTGAAGAAATTATGAGCAACCTTAATCAATTTTCAACACTTGCTGGATTCTCATCAGGGGTATCTACATCAATTTGACTAATACAGAGGAACAAGCAGTCAATCTGCTTTTATGCTCAACAATTACATTAGCTACAGAGAGCTGGACCTACTGATTAGCATACTATAAGTGTTACCACTGTATCTAATATTGGGGGGGGGGGGCTTTCAATAGGGATTTCAGTTCACACAGTATCAAAGTATGACATAATATGTATAACTTATACAGTAGATATATAAATAGAGTTAACTTGGTTATTTCTACCTAGAGTGAAAAAATGATGAACAAACTTAAAAAACACCATATTGAAAGGAATATATACAACCTTGCTTGTAAAACCTCGCAAAAGACATACAGGAACCTAGCAGTTTTGTGCTCACGCTGTTGAAAGTATGATTTCTTTATCAGTCAATGATGCCTTCCTAAGATGTAAGTCAATAATAGGTGTTGGTATAGCTTTGTGGAAAGAAATTTACTTCCTGACCATATGGTTCCAGGTCCAATCATAGATAAGTGAACGTTGAACTGATGATGATATTCTAGCAATTGCTCTCGAGTGACCTAGACGCATGAACCATGATTTTGCTAACTGCATTAAACATCTAAGTAATTGTGAGTAGACATGCATACCTTCTAAATATTCCCACATTTGACCAGATGAAATACCAAGAATAGGAATACTGCAGAGGGTTAATTAGTATTTATTTTCATCTGTGTAGACAGGAGCAACAAGAATTCAGTTTATTGCTCAAGAACAAAATGCACTGTTTTGGCTCAGAAATCGATTCCACAACCCTCTAATTGTGAATCTAATACCTTGACCACGTGTATAATATATATATATATATATATATATATATATATATATATATATATATATATATATATGTTCAAGGGGCCTTCCCCATTCAGGGTGAGCAGCAGTGTTCTCAAATAGGCCTGCCCAGTCACAGATGTAGGACCAAGTCCCTGGGTTGTCACCAGGTCCCAGGAAGGCAACCATTCTTACATCTGCCACCAATGTGCAGGTCCAGACTAGGATCTTCTACTTTCACCAAAACCTGCTCCCACTATCCTTACTCCATTGCCGTTGGGCTTTTGTAAAACCATTAAAGAAAAAGGGTGGGGGAAGAGTTGGATCAAAGAGAAACCAGCCAATGGTGTGAGTTTGTTCAGGGTAGAGATCTCCTTGCCAAGGGGATCCCCACACACTATAGCCCAAAATCCTTTTGCCATGGCACTACCTGGAGTGACATGCAAAGTCCGGAAGATTGGCTGCAACAGAAAGCTGCTAACTCCAATGTCATTAGAGTTACACCTTTCTAACCAGTCTATCTGGCATTGCCCTCTTCCACTAGGATCAATCATTGAGTTCAGAGATCTAGCTTCCTCCACTTGATCCACCATAGGGGTTATAGTCTGGTGGGGTGTGGGATAAGGAGGGTAATCTTGTGCCCTTGTTTGAACAGATCCTGTTTTCAGTTCTGATGGGTGTCTTCACACCATCCAAGATCCAACAAGCTAAACCAAGAGGTTTAGTCACCACTTGCCCGAACATGACGGAGAGGAGCAGGAGTACATGGTTACCTGTTGTCTCTAGGAAGAGACCTCAGCATGAGTACCCTTCATTCATTGGATAATAAATTTTGCCGCCGGATTGGCACTCGTGCCAGTGGAACGTTAAAAGCACCATCCGAGCATGACCGTTGCCAGGGCCACTAACTGGCTCCCATGCTGGTGGCACGTAAAAAGCACCATTTGAGCATGATCGTTGCCAGTGTCGCCTTACTGGCACATGTACCGGTGGCACGTGAAAAACAACATTCAAGTGTAGTCGTTGCCAGTGCCACCAGACTGGCTCCCATGCAGGTGGCATGTAAAAAACACCTTTTGAGTGTGGTCGTTGCCAGTACCACTTGACTGACTCATGCTGGTGGCACGTAAAAGCACCCACTACACTCTCGGAGTGGTTGGCATTAGGAAGGGCATCCAGCTGTAGAAACTTTGCCAGATCAGATTGGAGCCTGGTGCAGCTTTCTGGCTCACCAGTCCTCAGTCAAACCGTTCAACCCATGCCAGCATGGAAAGCAGATGTTAATCGACAACGACGACGATGATGATGATATATATATATTTGAAAGTCTATGAAGATTACATAATACAGTTTTTGAAGTGTAAAGGTGATTTATTTTTTAAATGTTATGAAATCTTTTATGAGGATGTTACTAGCCTTTTTTGAGAAAAAGATTTTTTCTAGTCTGTAAGCACTTTCATTAAAACACACACACACACACACACACACACACACACATATATATATTACGATTCAGTTGAATTAGGTACTTATATTGAGGCACCAAGTCAGTCTGGCATTATCCGCACCGCTCAAATAAGGTGAATAAAAAGCAAATAAGTAATAAGGAATGGAGCTGCCTGAAACGGCCATAATACACTAATACACTAATACCTTGACATCCCTGTTACTTATTTACTTTTTATATATATATACACACACATATGCATGGATGCATGTATATATGTACATATGTATATGAATATTTATATTGATATATATAAATACATATGTGTATATATGTATAAATATATATATATATATATATATATATATATATATAGACAGACAGACAGAAATACAGTATCTTAGACATTGGTATAGATATAGATATATCACGTTAAAATACATTTGTGCAAAATCATAATCATCATCCTCATCATCATCATCAACATTTAATGTCTGTCTTCCATGCTGGCATAGGTTGACAGCTTGACAGGAACTGGCAAGGTCAGGGCCCATACCAGATTCCATAGTCTGTTTTGGCTTGGTTTTTTTCAGCTGGATGTCCTTCCTAACACCAAACACTCCACCATCACCAGTGCTTTTTACATGGCTCCAGCATCCACACTAATGCTTTTTAGATGGCACCTTGGTTATAGGATCTCAATTCTGTTGTGGGCCTTCTTGAGTATAGCAGTGTGCCAAATATCTTGGCCCTCGGTCATCTCCTTTGTAAGGTTCAGCATTTTGAGATTGGCCTTCAAAACCTCATCCCAAGTCTTCCTGGGTTTCCATCTTCCATAACTTCCCTCCACTTTAAGTGATCAACATTTCTTTATGCAACAGTTCTCATCCATTTGCATCACATGACCAAACTAGTGCTGTCT
>NC_142930.1:62076867-62079367 GCF_046866305.1 Octopus bimaculoides
TATATATATATATATATATATATATATATATAAATGCCAGTCTTGGTGTCACATAAAAGTGCCCATGCCTATGTCACATTAAAATCACCCAGTATACTCTATAAAGTAGTTGGCATTAGGAAGGACATCCAGCCATAAAAATCATGTCAAAACAAGCCTAAAAAGTACTCAATACAGAAGAAGAGTAATTAATTATTTATTGTAGTGATCAGGTTACTCTTCAATAGTTGATTGAAATGAACTTTACATTGGAATTGAACCAGTTAACTTCTCATATCCATGTCAGTATACTCACCATTACATCAGAAAACAATTTTCTTCCAAACAACTGCAATAAACATACAGTTCTATATCTGCATGTGAAGATCATGGTTAAATCATGTAAGATTTGTTAGATAACTTAAACAGGGAATAAGGTAAATTACTTGTAGTATCTTTAACATTGCAAAATCTGGATTGATCTGATATTTGACCCTTATGAATATGAAACAAATTCTAAATTATAGTCAAGATTTTGTTAATAAAACACAATTAATTGCTATGTATAACACACACACACACATACACACATATTTTACATGGTATTATTAATTGCTTTATATGTACATCAAGATCCAATTTCAAAAAATATATATGCATGAATATATATTGATATGCGTGTATGTATGTGTGTGTGTGTGTATGTGAGTGTGTGTGTATGTGAGTGTGTGTGTGCATGTATATATGTATGTATGTATGTATATATATATATATATATATATATATATATATATATATATATATATATATATATATATATATATATATATATATATATATATACATATATATCCACATGCACACATTTATGAAATATACATACAGACACACACATATATATATAAATACATATAAATGTGTATATATGTATATATATCTATATATCAAGTTTATATGTGTATATGCTATCCAATAATTCCTGTACATGTATCGAATGTGTGTGTGTGTGTGTGTGTGTGTGTGTGTGTGTGTGTGTGTTTGTGTGTGTGTGTGTGTGTGTGTTTGTGTGTGTGTGTGTGTGTGTTCATGTACAGGGATTTATAATTAAGACAGTTTAATGACAAGATAATTAGATCTATCATGATTCATACTCATCCTGCATTATACACATGTATCCATCTCAGATGTATGGTGGAGTTCGTGTGTGCCTGTCAGTATACACATGGCCATAAACATATGCCTATAAATATAGATTAGATATAGATAAAGATATTGTTTGTATGTTTATTCGCTTTGAGTTTTATGCATATAAATTTCTAAACTACTGTATATATGTATGTATGTATGTATGTATGTGTAAATATATATGCATATGTGTAAATGTACAAGAGATACATATGTTGTGTAGCCTCAGATAAAATACAACAGAACTATGATTAAAGACATTTCAACCATGACCATCATCTCTCTTATTTTTAGACATGGTTTTGCTAGGACTATGTTTATTTAATATATCTTCCCATATTCAAAATGGTAGGATAGGATTTAAGGGATATTTTGTTGCTATTACTAATATTCATGTAAGCACATAAAGGATCCTTCTTCAGATTTGTTAAAAAATATGATGTATACAAGCTGGTATCAAAACATTCCCGGACTAGTTCAGTAGCACACCAACAGATGGCAGCACACAATATAAGCTGGTTCCCATGCATTTCTCTGAAGAGGAGATTACATCCTTATCAACATCACCTATTCCTATGGAAGGTATAATTTGTAATCTTCGAAACATATGTTGGAAATAAAAGTATTCAGTTAACATATGCATTTTACTCCATTTACTAAATTTATATATTTACTCAAGTACCCAAAATAACAAGGAGTTTCTACCTCATAAACAGGAGTTACACCACAGTCATTTTGTGATCTTTGCTAACCTGGTATCTATTAACCAATTTATTTTGTCAGAGTTAATTATTAACTAAGAGAAAATAAATACATATAATAAAATATATATATATATATATATATATATATATATATGCGTACTTTTCCTACATTGGACACTAAACTCCGCTTGCGAAGACTTGTTGAGGTAAGTGAAATCGAACTAAATTCGACAACTGGCACCCGCGCCAACATCGTCTCCTTCATTGGACACGAAACTCAGCTTGCGAAGACTTATTGGGGCAAGCAAAATCGGGATAGCATCTGTGCTCAGCGTCGCCTTTCTGGCACTTGTGCCCATGACATGTGTAAGGATTTTCGAGCGAGGTCGTTGCCAGTGCCCCTAGACTGGCTCTTGTGCAGGTGGCACATAAAATACACCATTTTGAGCGTGGTCATTGCCAGTACCACCTGACTGGCCTTCGTAGGATTTTCGAGCGAGATCGTTGCCAGTGCCCCTGGACTGGCTCTTGTGTGGGTGGCACTTAAAATATACCATTTTGAGCGTGACCACTGCCAGTACCGCCTGACTGGCCTTCATGCGGGTGACACGTAAAAGCACCCACTACACTCT
>NC_142930.1:62089367-62101867 GCF_046866305.1 Octopus bimaculoides
GCACACATACAACAGACTTCTCTCAGTTTTCATCAGTCAATTTCACTCACAAGGCTCTGGTCAGCCTCAGGCTATAGTAGAAGCCATTTGTTCAGTGTGCCACACACTGGGACTGAACTCAAAACACACATGGTTGAGATATTCTTTTATTTATTTCAGTCATTTTGACTGCAGCCATGCTGAAGCACTGCCTTTTAGTCCAACATATCGACACCAGGACTTATTTTTTGTAAGCCTAATACTTATTCTATCGATATCTTTTGCTGAACCACTGAGGTACAGGGATGTAAACACACCAGCATTGGTTGTCAAGCGATGGTGGGTGGACATACAGACAGACAGACAGACACACACACACACACACACACACACACACACACACACATATATACGATGGGTTTCTTTCAGCTTCCATCTACCAAATCTATTCACAAGGTTTTGGTCAGCCTGAGACTATAGTAGAAGACACTTGCCCAAATTGCTACACAGTGTGATTGAACCTGGAACCATGTGGTTGGTAAGCAAGCTACTTACCACACAGCCACTCCTGTGTAAATTTCAATAATTATAACACTATTTTTCTTTATTAGAAGGCAGCAATATTTGGCTGTGTTATCAAGAATCAGAACTTTTATGCCCACATTTTTAGGACACATTGAATGAACATCAAGAACTGGCAGAGTATATGACTTCAACACATGATAAAGTGCATGGTGAAGGCTAGGGGCTGTCTGAGACTGTTGATCCTTTGCAATGTTGAGGCACCACTTCTAATGGTGTTCATCAGTCATATTTATCCCAGTACTTATATAACCGTAATATTTATTTTATCAGTTTCAATCTAATTAATTGAACCACTAAGCTGCAAGTTTTTGGGGGTTTTTTTAAGTCTGATGTTTTTTTCTACAAGAAACATAAGACACAGTGACAAATGCACACTCACACACACACACACACACACACACACACACACACACACACACACACACACATGCAACCTTTATAAATTTCTGCTTCAGAATTTTTTTTTAGAAATTATATTCAAAATAGAAACAGAAAACATGAAGTAAAACAAACATTTTCCAGTTCAATATTGAACAAAGAAGAAATTTTACTATCAATTATTTTAAAAAGAAAAGGAAACCAAATTACATTAATTATACATTTTCTTGGAATGTCTTACAACAACATGAATGTCACTTGTTATGCATGTTACAATGGACTGTCTCCACTAACCTTTATTAGAAATCATGCTGGAACAGATTTTTCTATGGACTAATCAATGAAAGCATTGAACACAATTAGCTTTGTTTAATTATATTTAATAATGGTGATTAAATATAATGAACACCTAAGAGCATAAGATAAGTTCCCAAACAAGACAAGGGTAATCTCGTCTAGTTTTGTCTAGTCTTGTTAACAACACAGTTTCAATTCTCAGCTGAAATTTACTTAACTTCACTTGCACCATTAATGCTCCTCTAAATTTATACAATTTCCTGTTCCCTTCTCCCTTCAAAACTTGAGAGTTTTCTAATTAATAAAATGAACAAAACTAGTGCTACTGGTGATTAGTTAGATAAGGTGGGTGTTTAACCATTTCATAACTATATTTCTAATGAAATGCACCGCCTGTTCTTTCATCTAATTTTGAAAATAATTGAGAATTTTGTTGCCTTTACTAAGATAACTATCTTTTACATTTATTCCTATCAAGCCAGTGTGTTGGAACATTATACAACAAAGCAATTTTGCATAAAATTATGAAGAAAGGTTTTAATTTAAATATGAATGCATACTTTCAAACAGGCAGTTTTGTATTCTAGAACCAAAGGCAGTCTCAGGTGGATTATTATCAAAAAGGTCACTAATAAACAAACATACTTTAGCTTTTTTCTGTACTCAAAGTGGAGGTGAGAATGAATTGAAAATTATTTTCTAAAAGTGTTGTATTTTAAATCAGCTGAATGAGTGAAGTAGTAGAACACAAAACAGAATGCCTTGTAGTATTGATTATGTTTCTTTATGTTCTAGTTTTAAAATCCTGCTGGGGCCAACTTTGCTCTTTATTTCTCCAGGTTAAAAGAAACAAAATACCAAACAAACACAAGGGTTGACTCAATCAATTGTACCTCTCCTCCATACAATGTTTTACCTTAGATCAATATGAGAAGTCAGTATTTAGTTTCAACTTTCCATGTTATCATAGTCAAGACTACATTCAAAAGTTCATCTTGCTCTTCAGAACCAAAACATACTTTATATTTAAACAGTTGCTGTTCCTTCTAAGTCCTCTCTCTGTTTTCTTTACTATTTCTACAATAGCTCCTGCTTCTCTACTCTGCCAAAGATCATTTAATGCACCTTCCCCTCCTAATCATGTCACCTTTCCTGTGTATCACCTATGGAGTCTAAATTAAACACTTTCAAAATTCCTTCTCACCCAGAACAGTCACTTGCTGAAATACTTCTTTCGTATTGCCTACAATTTCCAAAAAAACATTTGAGTGTAAAATTTCAAGCTAATATCAACTTCACGAGTCTAGGAGACACTGGAAAGTTTATAGGTATGGTACTTCCTCTTCATCTTCATCATCATCATCATCATCATTATCCTTCTCATACAAACTAATAATTTCTAATATAGGTGTAAAGCTACATATTTCGGTGAAAGGATATAATCAATAAAAATTAATCCTAGTACTTCATTGATACTTATTTATTGACACCAGACAACTGAATGATAGTCTACTGCAGCAGGTCTTGAACTTCAATTTAAAAATAACTATAAGGTATTTTATTCATTACCTTAATGTTTCGGCCATCCATTATACATTTTTTTCATGTTATCTACCACTTTTCTTAAAGCAAGTAATGCAATATTTGCAACTGAAGTTGACTTCACTGTTCATCTCTCTAGAATTGGTAAAATAAATAAGGAGAAGCAATCATAGCCTTGAATCAATATAAGAAATTTATAGCCTTGAATCAATATCAGAAACCATTGTTATTTCATTAATTATTTTATTTCAGGTTGCAAATTGGCAGAATCATTTGCACATCAAACAAAATGTTAAGTGGCATTTCTTCCAGTTCTTCACATTCTGAGTTCAAATTCCACCAAAGTCGACTTCACCTTCTATCCTTTTAGGGTCAACAAAATAGGTACCAGTTTAGCACTGAGGTCAATGAAAATGACTAGCCCCCATCAACTGAAACTTCAGGTCTTATGCCTATGTCTTTTATTTTTAATCCTGTTTCAGTCATTTGACTGAAGCCATGCTGAGGCACTGCCTTGAGGGGTTTTAGTCAACCAAATCTACACTAGGACTTATTCTTTAAAGCTTAATACTTATTTTATCAATCTCTTTTGCTGAACCACTAAGTTACAGGGACCATAAACACACCAACACCAGTTGTCAAGTGGTGGTGGGGGACAATTGGTTGGCACTCTGTCCGTTACAACGACAAGAGTTCCAGTTGATCCAACCAACGGAACAGACTGTGTACCCTTAACGTAGTTCTCAGGGAGACTCAACATGACACAGAGTGTGACAAGGCTGGCCCTCTGAAATACAGGTACAACAGAAACAGGAAGAAAGAGTGAGAGAAAGTTGTGGTGAAAGAGTACAGCAGGGTTCACCACCATCCCCTGCCGGAGCCTTGTGGAACTTTAGGTGTTTTCACTCAATAAACACTCACAACGCCTGGTCTGGGAATTGAAACTGTGATTCTACAACCACAAGTCCGCTGCCCTAACCACTGGGCACTTGTGCCTCCATGGTGAGGGACAAACACAGACACAAACACACACACACACACACACACATACTATATACAGTGGGCTTCTTTTAGTTTCTATCTATCAAATTCACTCAAAAGGTTTTGGTTGGTCCAAGGCTATAGTAGAAGGTGCCACACAGTGAGACTGAACCTAGATCCATGTAATTGGGAAGAAAGCTTCTTACCACACAGCCATGCTTGCAGTATAGCAGAAAAAATTATTGTTTTATTTTATTATTAATGTATTTTATTAAGCTACTAGCTGACCCCGTGCCATCAAAAATGATGGCTAATTGTAGTATTTTATATATAAATAAGGTACAAAACAAAGTTTTTAGTTTAATTATTCTTTTATTACCAAATTTTTTATGAAAAATCTCTCTGCAACTAACATTCCTTGACTGCTTGTTTCCTTCAAAAGAATTTTTAAGTTTTCCTTCTTTCTTGTACAGCTTAAGACCACATAAAGCTGGCCATAACTAAATATGGGATAGAATCATCATCATCATCGTTTAACGTCCGCTTTCTATGCTAGCATGGGTTGGATGATTTGACTGAGGACTGGCAAACCAGAAGGCTGCACCAGGCTCCAATCTGATCTGGCAGAGTTTCTACAGCTGGATGCCCTTCCTAACGCCAACCACCCCAAGAGTATAGTGGGTGCTTTTACGTGCCACCGGCACGAGGGCCAGTCACATGGTACTGGCAACAGCCATACTCTCAAAAAGGTGTTTTTTATGTGCCACCTGCGCGGGAGCCAGTCCAGCGGCACTGGCAACGACCTCGCTCAATTAATACACTTGTCAATGTTATCTAGTGGTTGTCTTTTGAGATGGGACATTGATCATCATTTGTTACTGAAAGAATGCTGATTCACACATACAAACATTTACATACTTCCATTGTACATGTACATACATATACACATATAATCACACAGAGTTGAAACGCAGTTTGATTTTTCTTTTCAGCGTTGAATGCTCGCCATCCCACTTCCATTGCACACACATACATGCACACACACACATGCACACACACACATGCACACACACACACACATGCACACACAAACATTCACATACCTCCCTTTTACGTACACATACATATACTCACATAGAGTTGAAATGCTGTTTGATTTTTTTTCACTGTAGAATTTCCATCATCCCACTACCAATTTGCCATCACCCCTTCTTCAATTCATCTATCACCCCTTTCTTCCTCATTCATATGTTGTGATGGTGAAAAATGCAAGAGTATTATTATAGTAGATGACTACAGAATACTGATAGAAAATATTTTCAATCAACCTCATCAGGATTTTGTGTCTAGTAGTACTGACTGTCTGGGCAACCTCTACACTTGTATTTTTGTCTCAGATTCACTGATTTTGCCTTTTCTGTAATCTGGAGAGACCTGAGTAAGAGAAACACTTTGATAAAACAAAATATATCAAACAATTTAGTCTCTGTTCATAATCGGGTACCATTGTATATGTTCTTCAGTTGGAATTGAACTCACTAATCATTATTCCACACAGGTTACCTGTGAATAAAAATATTTGGAAGCTCTGCATGAAATATAAGCTTTGTAAGTTTAATTCCAGCTCAAGCACATGTAGATCTTTTATCTTTTCTCTTTTACTTGTTTCAGTTATGAGACTGTGGCCATGCTGGGGCATCACCTTGAAGAATTTTTTAGTCAAATGAATTGACCCCAGTACTTTATTTTTTTTTTTTTAAGCCTGGTACCAATTTTATTGGTCTCTTTTGCTGAACTGCTAAGTTACATGGATGTAAACACACCAACACCAGTTGTCAAGCAGTAGTGGGAGACAAACACAGACACACACACACACTCACACACACACACACACATAAATATACATATACGATGGGCTTCTTTCAGTTTCTGTCTACCAAATCCACTCACAAAGCCTTTGTTAGCCTAAGGCTATAGTAGAAGACACTTGCCCAAGGTGCCATACGTTGAGACCGAACCTGGAACCACGTGGTTGGGAAGCAAGCTTCTTACTATGCAGCCATACCTGCACCTAGATATCCATGACATAACACTTCTTGGAATATCTCACAACAACATGAATGCCACTTGCTATACATATGACAATGAACTGTCTCCATTAACCTTTATTAGAAATCAAGCTCAATGATAATAGAGATTAAAACTACCTGCGACTTGTTTTACAAAAAGAACTAAAGAAATATCCTTCAGATGTCATGATAATCCTTCTCAAAACATTTTGGCATTTAAATACTAGAAATTTAGAATTTCTATGATTTGTTGAATTCTGGATGTTCTACAACGAAAACAGCAAAGAAATAATGCAGTTGCTCAGAAATCATAAATCTCACAACAATTTCAGAGTCTACTGCATTGTACTGAATATTACAAAGTAACATTTGAATATCTTGTTGGCATTCTTTTGTCTCAGGAGACAATGGAGTTACATATAAACTAATCCAGTCAGGTTTTTACATTTTATGTCCTCTCCAGTTTCCTCTCCAGTGTCCTCTGCTGTTTCCTCTCCAGTGTCCTCTGCTGTTTCCTCTCCAGTTTTGTGCAGGCCTGGGCTAGATGTAAGAAAATCCTAGGTAGCCCAATCGTCAGAATTCCTCTCTCGACCTTGCTGATGTAGCCCAAAGGAGTGCAGAGCATTACGTTTGGCACCTGCTTGGTTACAGGAGCTGCCGGAAGAGTGTCAAGTCGAACACTAAACCGCCTATGGGGCTCCACTCCGGATTTCTTTGAAGGTCGTCTCCTTTCCGTAACCCTAGATAGGGGCCCATACTGGGTACTGTCAGCCGGAGCCAGCTGAGCCCAGGACTCATGTCAGGCAGGGTCGTCACTCCCTGAAGTTGTGAAGAAAATCGCTACCCACTACCTACAATTTGAATATCTAATGAATGAACAAAGAGTAGACATTTGGAAATTAATGGGAGATGTCATAACAATAACTGGATTCAGTTTTATTAACTTCTGGCCTTGTGTGGTTAAGAAACTTGCTTTGCAACTACATGGTTTTGGATTCAGTCTCACTGGGTAAGTGTCTACAACTATACCTCCAGGCTGGTCCATGCCTTGTAAGTAAATTTGGTAGAGAAAAATGAGTGGAAGCCATTATATATGTGTGGAGAGGTTGAATTATATTTCATCCTTTACTTTGGAGGGTTCCAAAGGGTGAATTCTAACAAAGATTCTTCATATTTTGCTGGTAGCTTACTGGTGTAAGATTTTTGCGAATATAAAATTATTACATATATATGGTGTGTTATGAAAATTTATGGAAAGGTATCCCAAAGAGACTCAACAAGTATATTAAAAAATGGAGAAGAGAAGATGTTAAAATTGAAAAGAATTTTAATATATGCAAACAGCGATATTAACATGTATATAACATGGTAGAATAATTAAAATTAATTTGATTAAATTAATTACATATCACTGTTCTCCTCAGTACAAGTAGTATACAACAGGAATTATTATTATTACAGCAGACTTGATGAAGAAAATTGTAGATAACAGATATGGATATACATATTTTATTATCATCATCATCATCAGCAGCAGCAGCAGCAGCATCGTTTAACATCCGCTTTCCATGCTGGCATGGGTTGAACGGTTTAACTGAGGACAGGTGAGCCAGAAGGCTGCACCAGGCTTAATCTGTTCTTGCAAAGTTTCTACAGCTGGATACCCTTCCTAATGCCAACCACTCCGAGAGTGTAGTGGGTGCTTTTACGTGCCACCGGCACAAGGGCCTGTCAGGCAGTTCTGGCAACAGCCACGCTCAAAAGGTGTTTTTTATATGCTACCTGCACAAGAGCCACTCCGGCGGCACTGGCAACAACAACGCTTGAATGTTGTTTTTCACATGCCACCGGCACATGTGCTGGTAAGGCAATGCTGGTAACGATCACACTTAAATGGTGCTTTTTACATGCCACCGGCACGGAAGCTAATCTGTGGCCCTGGCAACAACCATGCTCAGATGTGCTTTTAACATTCCACTGGCATGAATGCCAATCAGGCGGTACTGTCATCGGCCACATCAGTGATTTTGATTTTGATTTCACTTGCCTCAATAGGTCTTCGCAAGCAAGTTTATTGTCCAATGAATGAGGGGTATTCATAAGTGGGCTGGTTACACCCACTGGCATAGGTCATAGGCTATGGTCTCACTTGGCTTGTCGGGTCTTCTCAAGCACAGTATATCTCTAAAGGTCTCGGTCACTAGTCATTGCCTCGGTAAGGCCCAATCTTCGAAGGTCGTACTTCACCACCTCAAAACTGATGCAGCTAATGGTTATTTGAAAATATGAGTGGAAAATGTTTAAGATACGTTCCCTCTACTTTTTGATGCCAGCATGGAAGGTGGACGTAAATGATGATGATGATGATGATGATGATGGTGATGATGATGATGATGATGATGATGATGATGATGATGATTATGATGATGATGCTGATGATATATACACACATACATATATGTATTACCTAACTTGCCATAACTAAATACCTAACTTTTTAAATGATTGACTCTTTCTACTTCACCATGGGGCTTCTTTGATCAACATCTTCTTTCATTCCAAGCTACAATCAGCTAACAACCTTTTCCCCCAGCACTCTTCATCCATTAACATTACATGTGCAGTGCAGTGCAGCCATTTATCTTACACAAACTGACCAAGGCTTCTAATAGCCTTGGATTTATTTCTCCCAGAAGCAAAGTATTATTCAGATGAATGAGAATTTAGCGATGAAAAGCTATTTCTGAAAAATAATACGCGAATGTCTCAACAGTAAATGATGACATTGATGATAATTGTCTCAAAGAATCAAAACCATGGTTTATTGTTAGAGTCTGTTGACAGAGATACTGTAGCTAATGTTGATAAATGTCTATAGCATTATAATAATGGAGAAGTGTATAAGAGAAAATCATGGCATGGTCTTTTAGTTACAAAACAATTAAATGACATTAAAACATACAATTGGGAAATCTTCATGAGAAGTTCAAAATTCTTCACTGATCAACTTTCTTAAGACTCAAACTTCAAATTAACAAAGTGTCTCATTTTAACAAAGATTTTGGCTGAAATAGTTTGCCATTTAAAAGTTAAAATATAGTTTTGTATAGTCTGGTTATTTAGATAAAGGCTGGAGAGAGTGTGGAATAAGTTAATCTATGTTCAAAATGAATTAATGACAGACATTACTGAGGGACGACATCCACAAAAAGAAACAATAATCAAGTTAGTGTTTCCATATTTAATGTAGTGAGTATTAAAGCTCTGAAGAGGTCTAATAAGAGGGAAACATGTTGAGTTGTTTCACATGTTTGCCAAAATAATTAGAATCATATTGTTTATGAGGTACAGCTCATATGTACCTCACAGATAATGAGGCCCCGATGAGCTGTGAGAAAAACTGAACTACAAAAAAAACTTGAATGTAATGTGGAAAAGAAACAACTGTTAGTATGGACATGTAATGTCTATGGCATTTGCGTGGAGAAGTGCTGTGAGATGATTGTGGATAGAAACTGTGGAAGAGGTAAACATGGGCAAAAGTGATGTAAAACATCTCAGGATGTTGAACCTTACAAAGGACATGACAGAAGAATACAACAAATAATAGAATGTTGTGTTGGAAAAGACTCATTTGATCTGTGCAAGTATGGAAGAGTGGACGTACACATAATGACAACAATGATTAAAATGTCTAATATTTTCTTCCTCTCATTTTTACTAATAATGATTTCTAATTAACTTTTAAATATTCACTGCATTAAATATGTTAACACTCATTCTAATAAACACACAATTAATTGAATTATTCACTCTTTAATTATTAGTCTGCAGGAAAGAGGATTGGAAGAAGCATCGTGGCTTCACCTGGCCTTCCTAGAATCAATAATACCTTGTTTGTATTGTTGTTGGTTAGTTCTCAGAAGGTGCATGGCTTAATGGTTACAGTATTCAGCTCACAGTCGTAAGATCATGAGTTTGATTCCCAGCAGTGTGTTGTGTCCTTAAGCAACACATTTTATTTCATGTTGGTCTAGTCCATTCAGCTGGCAAAAATGAGTAGTACCTGTATTACAAAGGACCAGCTTTGTCACATTTTGTGTCACGCTGATTCTCTCTGAGAACTATGTTAAGGGGAAACATGTTTGTGGAGGGCTCAGCCACTTGCTAATTTCACAAGCAGGCAGTTCCATTGATTGGATCAACTGGAACCCTCGTTGACATAACCAATGGAGTTTTGGTTAAGTCTTAGAGTAAAAACATAAGCCAGATGTTTCAGTTGCAGAGAGGAAACAGTTCTATGAAATAAAAATTATGAAAATTTTTAAATACAAGGCTGGAAGATAGATTCAGTTGGGATTATAATAATAGATGTGAGTCAGGTCACATCGAAAATGATCAGCTACTGGTAATCATGCTAACCAATACTAAGTGTTTTGTGGAAAGGCCATAAATGACGAAACCAACAACAACCATCTAGGATCTAGGATCTTTTCCTGGTTTGTGGAGGGTGGATATACGCACTGACAGGACAAAAACAAATTACATGAGTGGATGAACTCAACAAGGAATCAGTAGCAATTCATAAAGCCTATAAAGGGAGAAGAGCAACATTAAAGCTTCTGAGTCTAGCACTGCTAACTCCTTTGGCAACCCTTGTACCTGGTTGTTTCTCTTAGCCTTGCCTTTCCTCTGAACACAAGAACTCAGGCAAGAGAAACCCCTTGACAAGTATGAGAACAACCCAAATGGCTTAAATCAGTCTTGACCACAAACACACATACATATATTGTCATCATCATCATCATTTAACATCCATTGTCTATGATGGAATGGGTTGGACGTTTTGTCAGAGCTGGCAAGCTAGAGAGCTGCACCAGGCTTCAGTCTGATTTGGCATTGTCTCTATGGCAAGATACCCTTCCTAATGCCGACTACTTTACACAGTGTACTGGGTGCTTGTATGTAGCACTGCACGAGCACTACTATGTGGCACCAGCACGAGTGCTTTTTACATGGCACCAATACAGAACACTTGTAAGCCAATCCTCTTCATGAGGGGAAGTGGCCTTAACACTTCTGATGTGGAATACAGGTCTTCTTGAGTACAACAAGGTGCCAGGTATCTCGGTCCTTTGTCATCTTGTCTGAAAGGTTCAGCATCCTGAGGTTGTCCTTCTGTACTATGCCTCTTCCATGTGTTCCATCTATTTTGCAAGATCAGAATTTCTTTATGGAGCAGTCAGCATCCATCCACATCATATGATCAAACCAGTGCAGTCTTCTCTCTTGCACACGGTATCTAATTTCTCTATCAATACACTATCACTCTGTCACACATATATAGATATATATTTATTTGTGGGCTATCAAGGAAACTAATGGTTTCATGTGAGTACCAACATCCATTTGAGGATGTTGGTACTGATATATATATATATATATATATATATATATATATCATTTTATTTCATTTTATCTAGTTTCAGCTCATGAGCTGTGGCCATGCTGGGGCAGCGGCATATATATATATACACATATATATGTGTATATATAGATATATGTATGTGCATATATGTATATATATACATACATATATATATATATATATATATATATATATATATATATATATATATATATATATATATATATATATATATATAGGAAAATAAAAAATAATAATAAGGCAGAATGCTAAACTGAAAGCATACTTTAATATAGATGTGTATAAGGAGGATTAAAAAGGATTTTTAACCGGCTTTCATTGCATGGCAAATTTTCAAGAAGAGGGAGAATGAAAATGTTTTTTACAAAAAAATAAAAAATAATATATAAAAAAATAATATATAAGAAAATAGATATACCAATACATTATATTGTCTTTGAGCTTTTAAAGAGAATTGGCCTGCAAGAGTTCTGTGAAAGTGTCACATAAAAAGCACTCATGCACTTGCGCCAGTGTCACATGAAAGTGCTCATGCCGATGCCATGTTAAAAACACCCAGCACACATTGTAAAGTGGTTGGCATTAGGAAGGACATCCAGCTATAGAAACCAAGCCAAATCAGACTGGGGTCTGGTGCGGCTCCCTGACTTGCCAGCTCCAGTCAAACCATCCAACCCATGCCAGCATAAACAACAGATGTTAAATGAGGATTATATGCATATGTGTGTATGTAAGTGTATATATGTGTGTGTGTGTGTATGTCTATCTATATATGGATGTGTGTGTGTGTGTGTGTGTGACGTGCATGTGTGTGTGTGTGAGTACCTCCTTGTCTTGATATCACATGATAGATCTTAAAAGCACCCTCATTATATATACAATGTTTTTTTGTTTCCAATCTCCCTTGAAAAAAATGTCCAGTCATGAATAATTATTACCTTGCTTAGTAAAAGGTGAAGGTTGATGCCAGGAAGAGCATCTACCAATAAAACACTTGCTTCAACGGATTCCATTTAACTCATGCAGGCAAAAAGTGGATGTTAAAATGAGGATGATGACGACAACGGTGGTGGTGGTGGTGGTGGTGGTGCTGGTGATGACATAAACATACAGATTCTTGATTACTAAAGTGCATTCTAAATTCCAAAACTTGGCTTTTATTCAGAAATGGTAGTCACATCTTATTCTGTTTCAAAGTAAACACTTAAATAATGATTTGT
>NC_142930.1:62106867-62109367 GCF_046866305.1 Octopus bimaculoides
ACATTGAACTTTGTTACTGGCAACTCCGAAAGTCATATCAGTTGCAGGATATTTTACATGCATGGAACTACAGAAAAACCTGAGCATAACCATTTGTCATTTTTTTCTGTTAATCCTAGTCAAAATTTTTTTTATCTGTGAAAAACTAAATCATGTCATGTTCTGCATTTTTAACTTTGTTTAATAGCCATTTTAATCTAAACAAACGATTTTCCTTTGTTTTTGTTTTTTGTTTCTGATGTGAATTGACCTCTCCTCATCTTGTAAGACTTATGTCAGATGTGTTTGTGGACAACATTTCTGATTGTCCTTTCTGACGCATGGAAATCTTTTGTAATTGACCTCATGGATTTTCTGAGATTTTCATCAATGATCTGCTGAAGCTGTCAAATAAATTCAGGTGTTCTGAGGGTACCAGAGCATTGGGAATGCATTTTGCATTTCAATACTGGTGATACCTTTCCATATGAGGCTTCTAACTTCTTACAAACTTTGTAGATAAAAGATCTGACTACTTTTGAAAACTTATCTATCTCTAAATCATTGGGCTCAGCCTTTGAGGTCACATTTACAGGATTGAGTAAGCTGAGTGCCTGCCATTATTATAATTCTGAAACGTAAATAACATAAAGTTAATTTAAAAGCAGTAATAACTAAAAAATGTCATGTTTTCAAATAGCCTATGCACCCTGTATATATGTGTGTGTGTGTGTGTGTGTGTGTGTGTGTGTGTGTGTGTGTGTGTGTGTGTGTGTGTGTGTGTATGCATATATGGTAAAGGCTAGCAGGCCACAACTTAAACATCACTGTCACTACTCTTCTTGTGAAAGATATAATAAATATGTCATCTACAACACTACTATTTATATCAACAACACAACCCCAAAAACAGTGAGGCATTCAACACTATTGGGCAAAATCTTCTTTTACTAACTAGAGATTCAAAAATGAATAACATCCTGAAAATACACAAATTCATCAAATGCAAAAAGCAACACAAATCACTAAAAAGACTGCTAATAAATGCGAAGCTTTACAAAACAACCACGGAACCAATGGTTAAAAAATGTGGATGCCCAAACTGTGGAACTTGTCCCAACTTACTTGAAGGCTCGGATTTCCTTTTCAAACAAGGACAGAGGTTCACAATTAAAACTAGTTTTACTTGTGCCTCTGAGAATCTAATTTATGTAATAACCTGCTTGAGTTGTGGACACAACTATATTGGACAAACGAGTATGACCTTCAGATGGAGAACCACTCTACATAAAGTGAAAATCCATTTCCTGCAATACAGGAACATATAGAAAAATGTGCAGATAACATCAAACTAAATTCATAGTCTTCCCCTCCTACCAGTGCAAAGACACAATTTCTCCACAAGAATATTTAAATAAAGAAATTTTTTTCATTGAAAAATACAGAACACGTCTTAACATGCACGCATAACCAACTTTTATCTTTTTACATATTTCAATTCACGATTACATTACTGTACATAAATCTCCTCACTAAACAAGTTTTTCAAAAACCCTTTTTTTGTGAGCGTATATATATATCCCCTTCCCCTTACCAAAAGTGGAACAGTTATCTCCCTTGCCCACAAGAATAACAATAATAATGATAACAAATTACCTCCCCTTATTTTTCTACTTGTGAAGTCATTCACAAGTAAATATCATCACACACAACATAGACAAAAATTTCTTCTCAAGAAAATACATATTCAAATAAGTAAACCTTAATATCATGAATAGTGAAAGCGAAACCGGTCGATATATTAAAAATTATATTAAAACTATGAAAAGTGTGTGTATTTTCCTTTTTCAATTTCTTATATATATATATATATATATATATATTTAAGATGCATCAGATGTGGTGTGCAAGGAATGAAGCTAGTATGCTCAGCTGGGTGTGTAATGTCAGTGTGCATACACAACAGTGTAAGTGCCTTGAGAGAAAAGTTGGACATAAGAAGCATCAGATGTGGTGTGCAAGAGAGACAACTGCGCTAGTATGGTCATGTGTTGCAAATGAATGAGGACAGCTGTGTGAAAAAGTGTCACACCCTAGCAGTTGATGGAACCTGCGGAAGAGGTAGACCCAGAAAAACCTGGGATGAGGTGGTGAAGTACGACCTTCAAACATTGAGCCTTACTGAGGCAATGACTAGTGACTGAGACCTTTGGAAATATGCTATGCTTGAGAAGACTCGACAAGCCAAGTGAGACCATAGCTCATGGCCTTTGCCAGTGGGTGTAACCAGCCCACTTATGGATACCCCTTATTCATTGGACAATAAACTTTGCTTGTGAAAACTTAGTGAGGCAAGTGAAATCAAAATCAAAATCGCTGACGTGGCCAATGACAATACCTCCTGATTGGCACTCGTGCCAGTGGAATGTTAAAAGCACATCCGAGCATGATCGTTGCCAGGGCCACAGATTGGCTCCTGTGCTGGTGGCATGTGAAAAACAACATTCGAACATGGTCATTG
>NC_142930.1:62114367-62116867 GCF_046866305.1 Octopus bimaculoides
TGTAAATACATACATATATATATATATATATATATATATATATATATATATATATATACATTCCCTCTCTGTTTACTTCCTCTTATTCCTTTCTGTTGAAAAACGTAGGCTCGAAACGTAAAAGGCTTTTTCATTTTCCTGAGCATCAAACTAATACACTTGCTTATTGTTCATACACTTGTCTTCGCTTTTTGTGTTTCTATAAATTTCAACTACTTACACACACACACACACACACACACACACACACACACACACACATATATATACGCACACACACACAGATACACACACACACATTATATTCCACTATATGTTATGTAAATAAATGCAATACATATGAATGCATATATAAAGACACATACATATATGTGTACACATACACACACACACACATCATTGTGCATGTATGTGTGTATGTGTTTGTATTATGAGTGTGTGTGTATATATACATATGCCACAGCAATTATGATGTTTATATGTGTAACTTTATGTTGCCATGTAGCAAATAAAGAAAAAAAACCATCATCATCATCGTAATATCTTTTATTATTATTATTATTATCATTATTATTATAATCATCATTATCATTATTATTATTATTATTATTATTATTATTATTATTATTATCGTCATTATTATTATTATTATTATTATTATTACTATAGTTACAACTACTATTATTATCATCATCTTCATTAGTACTACTACTACTACTACTACTACTACTACTACTACTACTACTACTACTACTACTACTACTACTACTACTATTTCCACCACTGTCATCATCATCATCATCATCATCATCATCATCATCATCATCATCATCATCATCACCCTCATCATCATCATCATCATCATCATCATCATCATCATCATCATCACTATTTTTATCAACGTTATTATTTTTTTCCTTTTTCTTGATATTTTCTCAGTTCTTTGTAAATAATACAAGCTGTCTTTCAAAGAACAAATCAAATATTAGATATTTTGTGTGTATTCTTTTTTCTTCTTTTTCTGACTTAGAATTCTGTGGTAATTGTTGCAGTTGTTGTTCTTGTTCTTGCTGTGGTTGTTCTTCTGGTTCTTATTTTTGTTTTTCTTGTTGATGCTGTTATTGAGGTTATGGTGATAATGGTTGTTGGATGTCTTTGTTGATGTTGTTGTTTCATTTGTTTTTCTCTTGTTCTTTTTGCATTCAAATTTTTTTGGTTTCTTTATTTTTCGTTCTTTTAGTTTTAGATTTGCATTATTTTCTTCTTTTTTTTCTTCCTTTCTTTATCTCTCTTCTATTTAATCCATCCCACCCCATCCAAACTACAACCACCATCACCATTAGCAGCAACTATATGGACTTCATTTTATTCCCAGTTTTCTAGTGGTTCCTTCACTGCTATTATTAGCATTACTTAAGCATATTTAACCAGAATAAAATAAATATGCATGTATGTATGTATGTATGTATGTATTTATGTATGTATGCATGTAAGTATATATGTATGGACATGTGTGTGGATACATGTGCATGTGTGTGTGCATGCATGTGTGTGTGTGTGTGTGTGTGTGTGTGTGTGTGTGTGTAAAATCAGACTGGAACTTGGTGCAGCTCTCTGGCTTACTATTAGGTTGGTAACCGTTTTTTAAAATTTAAACTTTTTAAAAGGTTTAATAAAAAAAATAACAACTAATTAATCAATAATGTATTCATCCTTGTTGTTTACAACTTCTTCCCAATGTTCAACAAGATTTTCAATACCTTGTTGGTAGAAATCACCCAATTTTGACTCAAAAAATTGATCCAACCAAGCTCTCAATTCTGCATCAGTATTGAACGAATCTCCACGCATAGCATTTGAAAGAGATCAAAACAGGTGGAAATCCATTGGTGCCAAATCAGAAGAGTACAGCGGGTGTGGCAGTACTTCCAAGCCATGCATTTGAATGGCTTCCTTGGTCATATTGGTGATATGAGTGCAGGCATTGTCATGCAGCAGAAAAACTCCATGCTGACGATTAGGTCTTTTCTCTTCAATAGCCATGTTGAGTCGTTCCATCTGTTGAACATAGAGCTCTGCGTTGACCATTTGGTTCTGTTCATGCAATTCATAATGGATAATCCCTTCCCAGTCCCACCATGCGCACAACATTATTTTACGTGGACAAAGATCTTGTTTCAGGCATGGTGTGGCTTGTTTTCCGGGGCTAAGCCATTCCTTACATTGCTTCATATTTTTCGTCACCAGTACCAATTTAGTAAAGAAATCATTGTTTGTGTCCATGAGTTGAGTGGTGATGAGCAAGCAAACCAGCAGAGATTGTGGCTCGTTGATTTTTGTTGTTGTCACTTAAAGCATGCAGAACCCATGCTCCATACTTCTGAACCTTTCCCATCGAGTGAAGATGCTTCTCTATAGCAGTGTGGGTGCATTCCATTTTCTCTGCCAGTTCCCTAGTCGTTTGACGAGAATTTTCGTGCAAAAGTTGGTTTAATCGCTC
>NC_142930.1:62119367-62129367 GCF_046866305.1 Octopus bimaculoides
AGCTACGCTCTTCAACAGAAAGAATACGGAGACAAGGAGAAAAACACGGAGAAAAAAAAAATATATATATATATATATATATATATATATATATATATATATATATATATACGTATATATATATGTATATTTTCTTAATTCTAAAAGGAAGGCTAAGTTCTTCCTGATATAGTTTTGGAAAATGAAGAATAAAGAATTTCCAAAAGAAACTGCAAGAGATGCTTAAGTTATAAATATTTTACAGGAAGAGAGGGATCTGGTAAGTTTATAGATATTCCAGAGAAATGGGGCAGAGTGATGTAATGATGTAACTTTAGCATATAAATATTTTTAAATATGGATTTCTAATGCTGATATTGGCCACACATTATAGGAAACGAATGTAGTCAATTCAATCAGCCTCGGTTTTTGACTGTTTCTTATTTTAACATGCCAGTGCCACATAAAAGTACCTGTGCCAGTGGCACATTAAAAGCACCCAGTACACACAGTATACTGGCTGGCATTAGGAAGGGTACTTAGCTATAGAAACCAAGACAAATTAGACTTGAACCTAGTGCTGCTTCCCAGCTTCCCAGCTCTGGTCAAGCTGTCCAACCCATGCCAGCATGGAAAATAGATGTTAAAAGATGATAGTGATTATGATGAAAAGAACAAAAGCTATGTTGATCTTGGCAGGATATGAATGCAGCTAAATGTGAAGTGTGCATTGCATTCAATTTGTCAGTCATAAAATCTGCTATCCACCATTTTGTTTAGATTTTTTCTTCATGTTACCAAGTTATGAAGTTGTCAAATTTTTGACTAAAAAAATGACTTAGAAGAGAGAAATAAATGTAACAGATATTTGACAGGGAATCTGAAGTGTTCTTGTCAACATAACCAATGAAGAAACTTTAGATTAAGGTTGACAATTCTGAGTCATTATCATCATTATTAAATGGATGTCTTCCATGCAGCAATGAGTTGGACAGTTCAACACGATCTGACAAAATGGAGGAATGTGTTGAGCTCTAATGTCTGCTTTGGCATAGTTTCTACAGCTGGATGTCTTCTAAACAGCAATCACTTTACTGAGTGTACTAAGTGCTTTTTTTTTTATAGGTATCAGCTGTTGTGCGCAAGAGAGAAGACTGTGCTGGTTTGGTCATGTGATGCCTGCTGATAAAGACAGCTGCATAAAGAAGTGCCAAGCTTTAAATATGGAGGGTATCTGTGGACGAGGTAGACCCAGAAAAATATGGGAGAAAGTGGTGAGAAAGGCTGAGCCTCACTGAAGAAATGACAAGGGGGCCAGATGTGATGGTTTGCTGTTCTTGATAAGACACGTCAAACTAACTAATATTGCTGTCTTCCACGCATACAGGCTTTCCTTTCAGGAGCCAGTGCCACATGAAAAGCACCCATGCCAGTGCTGCATTAATGCACCTGTGCCAGTGGAACATATAAAAAGCATCCAACACACTCTGTTAAGTGGTTGGTGTTAGGAAGGGCATCCAACTGTAGAAACCACGTCACAACAGACAATTGGAGTCTGGACAGCTCTCTGCTAGCCAGCTCCATGTCAAACCGTCCAACCCATGCCAGCATGGAAAGCAGATGTTAAACGACGACAATGATGATGATGACAATAATGATGATGGGAGCAACACTAATGAAATCTCCAAATAACTAGCAAGACAAGCTCCCTTCAATTGAGTGGCAGATGTAACAGAGAAAGAGATGGCTTTAGACTAGGTGCCAAGAGACAAAATTATGATTAAAGGAGCAGAGGAGCTATGTGGAGATGACGAGGTGTTAGGACATACTCTCAAGGTAAAAGAAGATGAAAATAAGAATGAATAAGAAGAGAGAATAATGAATGGTGGATAAGTAAGTTTGCAAGTGTTCCAATAGAAGAGGGACGCACGGTTAAAGATGGGAATAAAGGTGAATGCAATGAAAGAGGAACAAGCCCATGCCACACATTTTCTGAAGCTTTACTAGTATCATGTATAACACCCATTTCTTCCAGATTAATGTGTGTGTGTGTGTGTGTGTGTGTCTGTTATTTATGTATCATATGTGTTAATTCTTTACTACCCACAAGGGGCTACACACAGAGGGGACAAACAAGGACAGACAAACGGATTAAGTCGATTATATCGACTCCAGTGCGTAACTGGTACTTATTTAATCCACCCCGAAAGGATGAAAGGCAAAGTGGACCTCGGCGGAATTTGAACTCAGAACGTAAAGACAGACGAAATACCACTAATCATTTCGCCCGTCGTGCTAACGTTTCTCCCAGCTCGCCGCCTTATGTATATGTGTGTGTTGCTGTTGCTACTGTTTAGCTCCAATTCAACCTCAAGACTAAGCAAACCCATGATCAAAGGTATCCCAGTTGTGACCATCTCATCTTTTTCTCTTTCTTCTTTTCTTTTTTTTTTTTTCAGTATATACCTCAGTCTCTGTTATCCCATGTGTTGTGTCATGTTGTGTTGAAGACATCACTAATTTATTCTTGATAATTTTCTGTGGAGTTTTTCAAGTTTATGAACTTTATTTGTTATTATTCTACAGAAACCACATAAAAAAAAATTACCCACAACCTTCACACACTTTCTTGTTTCGCATGTTTACCAACCATTGGTCCTGCCTAGTATCCTTTGATGTTGCATTCTACTTCACTAATAGATTCCAAATGTCACACTTGAGGTTGTTGTTGTTATAAAGCCTCAAACATCATGCTTTGTCTATTGCTACTCTGAGAACAGAATTTTCTTCTTTTTTTTGTTTTTCTATTTTGCTTTTTAATTGACTACAACAATCTTTCTGCACTACATTTCTATAATTTTAAGGAAAATTTTTGTTTTCTTTCAGCTTTTCAGTCAAGAATTCTTTAATGTATTTCAATAAAAAATACATATGTATTGTGCCCCCTTAGGAAATGTATTGTCAGCAGCAGTCTGCTGAGACTTACATAGGTTTCACAATATATAATATTGCAATGATGTTTACATCTTTCATGTAGAAGAGATATTTCACATCCTATATTTAGATAATTTAATTCATAAAGACAATGATATAATTTATCAGGTACATATGAAATTATCAATGAATTGTAAATTATAGGCACAGCTGTGGCTGTATGGTAAGTGGAAAGAGGTTTGCTTCCCAACCACATGGTCTGGATTCAGTTTCTCTGTGGCATATTGAACAAGTGTCTTCTACTATAGCCCTGGAATAACCAAAGCCTTGCAAGTGAATTTGGTTGGCAGAAACTGAAAGAAGCCCATTATATCATCATCATCATCATCATTTAACGTCCGTTGTCCATGCGATTATGAGCTGGATGGTTTGACCAGAACTGGAAAGCTGGAAGGCTGCACCAGACTCCAGTCTGATTTGGCATTGTTTCTACAGCTGAATACCCTTCCTAATGCCAACCACTCCCAGAGTGTAATGGGTACTTTTACATTCCACCAGCATGGGTGCCATTTGCATGACACCGGTATCTGCCATGACTGCGATTTTACTTGGCTTCATGGGTCTTCTTTTCAAGCACGACATAATGACAAAGGTCTCAGTCATTGCCTCTCTGAGGCACAACACTCGAAAGGAGCTTTTCACATGCCACCAGCATCAACCACTTTGCTTCCGTGAAGCCCAACACTCGAAAGGTACTTTTTATGTGCCACCAGCACGGGTGCCAGTTATGTGACACCAGCATTAGCCCCGACTACAATTTCACTTAGCTTGATGGGTCTTCTCAAGCACAGCATATTTCCAAAGGTCTTGATCACTAGTCATTGCCTCTGTGAGGCCCAAAGTTTGATGCTTCACCTCTTCACCCCATGTCTTCCTAGGTCTGCCTCTGCCACAGGTTCCCTTCACAGTTAGAGATTGGCACTTCTTTACACAACTGTCCTCGTCCATATGCATCACATGACCATACCAGTGCAGTCATTTCTCTTGCACACCACATCTGATACCTCTTATGCCCAACTTTTCTCTCAAGATGCTTAAACTCTGTCAAACATGCACACTGACATTGCACATCCAGCGAAACATATTGGCTTCATTTCTTTCAAGCCTACACATGTCCTCAGTTGTTACAACCCATGTTTCACTGCCATGTATCATAGCTGTTCACACACAGGCATCATACAATCTGCCTTTCACTCTGAAGGAGAGGCCCTTTGTTGCAGAGGTAGGAGCTCTCTGAACTTTACCCTGCCTAATCTCATTATATATATTACCCTGGGTTTCCCGTCCATAAGGGTACAACTTTATGATGTGTCATCCAATCCCAATGCCTGATGACCTAAGACCTTTTTAAAATATGGAGGGGAATCTCAACACAAAATGCAAAATTAAACAAAAGAGCTAATTTCTTTTGCTAATAGCTATCAACTTCTGGCCATGCTGCCATCAATCGGCTATGAGGGTAAATAAAAATATAAATTGCTCTTTCTTAGAGTGTGCTCCTTCTCTGGATTTATGTTTTTCTAATAATGATATATACATATCTATGTATATATATATATATATATATATATATATATATATATATAGACATTTATGAATTCATTGTGTAAGATTCCTGATGTGAAACTGTGTGTTGAAACAGATATTTATTTGGAAAAAAAAAAAAATAATAAATAAAATGACTATCTCAAAGTACAACAATATATATATATATATATATATATATATATATATATATATATACGCACATATATATCTGGATAATAGTAAAACTCTAGAGATGTTTGTGTGTACTCAAAATATCTTAGAAATAGTATATTTTATATTTATTTTTTTTGCAGTACAAAATTTTGAGATATTTGGGACTCTATTAAGGAAAACAATTAAACACAATTTTTGTTTGTTATTTCTATGATGTCAACACACATACACACATACAAAATACACCCGCATATAATGAATGTCATGGCATGTCAGTCAACACAAACACATGTCCACTATCTGTGACATATACACACACATAGTTTTCACGCTCTCTAAGGAAAAAATAAAGACATCGACTTTTTGATGTACACAATATTTTAATCATTTAGAAATATTTTTAACTGAATGTGATTTCAAAAATGTAAGTTGTTTGTACAGTAAGTATTTATATTTTAGTTTTCTTTAACAGACAATATTTTAATGCTTTTTCTTTTTTTATTATTTTCAAGTGAATGGCGATCTTTTGCTTATCATCCAGAGTTTGCTAATTTCAGTAAAAAAATTGTATTTATTTATTTTTGTTTTAAAATAAAAGAGGGGAGAAAATGAAAGATGTATGTACGTGTATATAAAATGAACATGTGTGTGTGTGAAAAAGAGAGAGAGGGGGAAGGGGGAGAGAAAGAAAAAGAGAGAGAAAGAGAAAGAGAGTGAGTGAAGGAGTGTGTTGTCAAGTAAACGTACATGCACAATACATATGCGTACATCTTTTTTGTATGTACGTGTGAATGTGTGCATGAGAGAGAGTGAGTGAGTGAACGTGTGTGTTCTCATGTATGTGTAAGTAGCACTCTCTCTCTCACACACACACACACACACACACACACACACACACACACATTTCCATTTCATACACACATGCATACATTTTTTACTTTCTCATCTCTTTCACTTTAAAACAAAAGTAAATAAATAAGAATTTTTACAGAAATTAACGAACAAAACCAGCTGATCTGGATGACAGTTCTGGGAGTCAAAGCAACAGTTCTGAGAGTCACAGCGAAAGATCACCCCAAGGGAGTACCATTACAAAAAATTTTTCAAGTGCATTCAATGTATCTCAATGCCTAAGATTTAGCTGCTACTTCTAGCACCCCCTGCTACCACGTAACAGCTGTTTGTGATAAAGGACCCAAAATACCTGTTACGTGGTAGTCAGGCCTGCAAGAAATAGCAGCCAAATCTTTACTTTTCTGGGGAAAGGAGCCGTTTACACATGACTTCGATGTCACATTCATTGAAAGCAGGCAAAATAACTTGAAAAAGAAAAAATAACCCACAAAACAACGCTCGGTTGCTGGGAAATTCAGACTTTCCAGGTAACCCAACAGGTCATGGGTAGTCTAGTGTGTGTATGTGTGTGTGCATGTGTGTGTGTGTGTATGTGTGTGTATATGTGTGTGTGTGTGTATAAGGACATTAAATTATATATATATATTTATATATATATATATATATATATATATATATATATATATATATATATGTACATATATATCTATGTGTGTTTGTATTTGTTCCCCCTTTCCCCCATCATCACTTAACAATAGGTTTTGGTTTCTTTATGCCCCCATAACTTTCTAGTTCAGCATAAGAAACCACTAGAATAAGTACCTGGATTAGAAAGTAACAAGGACTGAGTGGGGTGGTGATTCACTCAGCAGTCCAATAACTAAAACAAGTGAAAGATAAAAGATACCTGAAAGTTAGAGAAAGAACAGAACTTAGTCACACTTGTTAGTAACATTCACTGAAAAAGGGAGATAATTTCAAGAAATTAAGTATTAATTTCACAGAAAATTATATTTTCATCTTTATTAGTGTACTATGATCTTCTCAAGCCTACTTTAGTAAGTGGGCAATTTCCTGTAGAATTAATTCTTAATTTTTAGGCAAGGTTGTGTGCAGTTAAGAAGTGTACTTCACAACCCATACAGTTTTAGGGTCAGTCCCAATGTGCAGTACCTTGAACAAGTTTCTTCTACTAAAGCCTTGCGCTAATATATTTGATAGATGGAAACTGAAAGAAACCCGTCATATACATACATGTGTGTGTGTGTGTGTGTGTGTGTGTGTGTGTGTGTGTGTGTGTGTGTGTGTGTGTCATCAACATCATTTTCATATCTAGTTTTTACTGAGTTTATTGAGGCAGATTTTCAACAGCTGGATGTCTTTCCTGTTTCCAATTAACGTAATATTCTCCTGTGACCAGACATGTTTTTGCAGAATTTTAGAAATGTATGACACTTACTGCATGACAGTGACACTTATATATATCACTATCATCATCAGTATCACTTTAACATCAACTTTTCCATGCTTGCATGGGTTAGACGAGATTACACCAATGCAGAGTTTACTACAGTCAGATGTCCTCTCTGAAACCAATCTTCACTTGTTTCCAAACAAGGTAATAAACTATCAAACAACATACAAACCAAACATGATTTCATAAACGACTGAAAATCTATTGACACTAAGTGTATGACTGGTATGGCTTTTATTTACAATTAGTATGTAACATATCAAGACCCTTTTATTGCCATATTTCTATTGGAATACTCTTCCTTCATTTCAATTTATTTTGAAAATAAGTAAAATAATTTAGTAAAATATCTTTGTCATTATTAAGCTGGCATTTTGGAACATAAATTTAGCCTGAAATTTTGATGGGAGATTTTAATTTAAATCACTTTAGAATAGGTATGAAGCATTTTGGTATCAAAAAGGTCAAGCGACATGTAACATTTTTTCTGGTGTTTATTATTTTTTCTTGTTTATCTTGATAAAGGACCTTGACTGAAACATTGATGCCCTTCTTTTTCTCACATGGCTTAAAACACTGATCATGTTTATTGACGATTTTTTTTCAAAATTCTGCTTCTTTGGATTATATACATATTTATTGCTAACAGCTAATACTAATTGCTCAGTCAAGAAGTAGGAGAAGAATCTGTTTTGAGTCAGGTAAATTGAATCAAAAAGAATTAGCTATCTTAGCCTTATAATGGTAAAGACTCAGTAATATGCATTCAAGAGATAACTATAGGGTCTTTCAACCCCCTTGAAATAGCAACTAAAGGAAGATGATCATAGCTGGGATATTTTTGATCAAAGGTCTGTCAAGTTAAGGCTGATCTGGTGTTAACAACTCAGTAACCAGTCGATTCACTAAATAAAGATGATCTCCATTAAATTCCTCCAATTATTAATGTAAGTTTTATGAAAGAATTTTGCTCTTATTTTTCAGGGATTTTCTATTGAAGATTTATTTTATACATGTTTATTAAATATGTGTATGACACATCCTATTAAAACTTTTGTTACTATATTTCTACTGAAATACACTGCCTTCATTTCAATTAATTTTGAAACTAATGAAAAATTTAATAAATTAACTTTTTTTTTGTTATTAAGCTGATGCTTGGAATATAAATTTACATGAAATTTTGATGGAAAGGTTTAATTTACATCGCATTAAAACAGGAAGTTGGTATCCTAGAACCATGAACAGTCTTGGAGTATTGTCAGATGCTTGTTGAGATTCATACACATTTCACAATGTAGAGACACTTAATGATGTTGGCAACTGCTCTATGGGCATGAGAATTCATATTATATTGGTCACTTTTATCTGAGTCTTCCTTGTCAGTTGTTCATTAGATGTTGTTGCTATTGTTGTTGCTTCCTATGATCAAAGGCACTTCATTCATAACCATCTTATCTTTTAATCAATGTTATCTAATACCACATTATCCAATCTGTCTTTCAAGACAGTAGTGCGCGATTTGAGAGCAATTTGACTGATAATTCTAGTTGTCAAAGTTGCTTCATTAGCTCATTAACTCGTTTACGTTGCATGTCATTGTTAAAAACATGTAGCTATTACTTATTCTCACATTATGTATAGTTTCAGGGTGTAGCTTTAACTTATTTTGATGCTGTATATGTTTTACCTAGTAGCTGCTGTCAAATATTTCATTTGAATGGATACTGCTTTTGATGTTTGTGTCTTTGTTATTACTTGATAAAAGTGGCCCTAATTTTATATTATAGTTTATAACTAAATATTAAATGGTAATTTACGATGGTACGGTTTATACTTGTTATATTACTTGTTCTTCTCTGAACTCTTTGATATGTTTTTATAATACAAGTTCATTTGATTATGTTTGTATTCTGATTTCAGATGATAGTGTTTGTTGTCATTTTTTATGATACTACTTTCTATTGTTGTTCTGCTGCTGTTGTTGCTGCTGCTCTTGATTTTACTTTTGTTGCTGTTGTTTCAGTTAAATACATAGCTTTCACTACAAGTGTGTTTCAGAACAAAATACCGTTCATGGTTCAATTCATACGTTTGACTTTCTTGTTGTGTTATGCACAGATAGTATTCCTTCTAATGACGAAAGTTCAAAAACAAAGGTGTATATGTGTGTGTGTGTGTGTGAAATAATACATATATACATATGTGTATATATATATGATAGATCGTTGACCAAACACCATTCAATTTTTTTTCTCTGTGTTTTTCTCCTTGTTTTCTCCGTATTCTTTCTGTTGAAGAGCATAGCTCGAAACGTTAAAGACTTTCTGTATTCCCAAGCGTCAAACTAATACATCCTTTTGTTGCTTACACCACCTGTCCTCGTCTGTTGTTGTTTTTTGTTCATACATTCTTCCATATATATATATGTATATGTATGTATACATGTATATATATATGTCCTATTTACTTATCTTGAACATGCTGTCAAGACAAGGAGACAAATACATACAGAGAAATATACATGTATACATACATATATATATCATCATCATCATCATCTTCTTATAATTCATTCTCACTCTCTCTTTTAAATGTGAGTAGCCATGTAGCTCCTCTACAACATGAATCCACTCTACTCAAATTTCTTCACACAAACCTTCATCCCCTATTTAGCAAACAGAGGCAACATGCTTCCCCTCTGGTTTTGTTGACTCACAAGCTACATGGTGACCTCAATAGTGCTAGGCACTTGATGACCTCCTCCAGGCAATTGATGTAGGCCTCCATGTTGAATCTGAGGTCGTGTGGTAAGCTAAATGGAGGCATAACGTTGCCATCACTAGTGATCACTTCAAACACTATGATGTTAACTGGATGTTTGATTTTTATCATTCTTGGTACATGTTTTAGGGACACAGCAAGCCATCAGTTATTGTATGTTCACCATCTGATCCTGGCAGAAATTTTTCTTGTCTGAGAAAAACTAAAGCATAT
>NC_142930.1:62139367-62141867 GCF_046866305.1 Octopus bimaculoides
TATTTAACCCTGAAAGGATGAAAGGTGAAGTTGGCCCTGATGGAATTTGAACTCAGAACATAAAGGCAGACGAAATGCCACTAAGCATTTTTGTCCAGCATGCAAATGATTCTTTCAGGTCACTACCTTAATAATAATAATAATAATAATAATAATAATAATAATCAGGTTCATTCCCACCGCATGGCACCTTGGGCAAGTGTCTTCTACTATAGCTTCGGGCCGACCAAAGCCTTGTGAGTGGATTTGGTAGACGGAAACTGAAAGAAGCTCATCGTATATATGTATATGTGTGTGTGTGTGTGTGTGTGTGTGTGTGTGTGTATGTTTGTGTGTCCGTGTTTGTCCCCCCAACATCACTTGATGTATTTACGTTCCCGTAACTTAGCAGTTCGGCAAAATAGACCAATAGAATAAGTACTAGGCTTACAAAGAATAAGTTCTGGGGTTGATTTGCCAGCATGGCCGCAGTCAAATGACTGAAACAAGTAAAAGAGTAATGAGTAAAGAGTGAATAAGAGAAGACGTGGGACAAAGTGGTGAGAAAGGATCCACAGACGTTGGCACTCACAGAGGGAATGACAGAGAACTGAGACTCCTGGCAGTTTGCTGTGCTTGAAGAGATACATCAAGTTGAGTAAAAGAGTGACTGCCCTTGCATACTGGTTCATTCCCTGCAACCCTCTCCAGCTGAGCATCCCTAATCTTGCAGGCTCATAATCTTGCATCCCTAATCTTGCAGCATCCCTAATCTTGTGCCACATAAAAAGCACCCAGTACATTCTGTAAAGTGGTTGGTGTTAGGAAGGGCATCCTGTTGTAGAAACCATGCCAAAACAGATATGGAGCTTAAACAGCCCTTCAGCTAGTCAGCTCCTGTCAAACCGTCCAACCCATGCCAGCATGGGAAAACAGATGTCAAATGATGATGTTGATGATCAGGATCACGATCGTGATGTTCATGATGATCATGAATACCGACAACAACAGGAATGGAATCATTGTTCATTCTTTTATTTTTGAATAATTGAAATAAAAGGAACAACTAAAATGGAAGGGACTTGAACATTTGTATACCTCTTAAGAATTAGGAAAATAAGATTTCAGGAGTCCAATGCAGAAAAAATACATTAATACAAAGAAATATATAGAATTAAATTTAGAATGTTGTCTTCCCCCTGTTTCTTCTTCTCTGTCTGTCCAACTGTCTCTCTCTCTCTCTCTCTCTCTCTCTCTCTCTCTCTCTCTCTCTCTCTCTCTCTCTCTCTCTCTCTCTCTCTCTCTCTCTCTCTCTCTCTCTCTCTCTCTCTCTCTCTCTCTCTCTCTCTCTCTCTCTCTCTCTCTCTCTCTCTCCTTGTCTCTCCCTATTGTATGCTGTCTTTTTATCTATTCATGTATTTAGCTGACTAGCTATTTATACTCATACATACACATGTCTGTGTTAGTATGTGTATATGTGTGAGTAAGAGTATATATATATATATATATATATATATATATATATATATATATATATATATATATATATATTTATATATATATATACACACACACATATAAACACATACACACACACACATAAACACACACGCACTCACACACTATCAACTGTTACATTTTATCAATGAAAGATGAAAAGAGTATCCCACACATCCACACCAACCTACCCACAGTGGTTCTAAACATAGAAGCACTAAGCCTAACCAAAGAGAAAAACATTAGAAAACCAAATGAAGTGCCTTTATGCATAAACAAACATTCCAGTCATCCACCTTCAATAACAGAGAATCTAGTCAGCAATATAAACCAAATAATTTTACAATGTCTTCTACTGAAACAATATTCAGTGAAGCAGAACTATTTTACAATGAAGTACTAAAAGTGAGTGAGTTCAAAGAAAAATTAGAGTACATACCCAAAGCAACACAAACACACAATGAACCAAACAAAACTAACTGCTCTACAGCTTAAGCATAACTTCAGATGTTGTGGAAAACTTTCTAATGCTAATCACCAAACACTTCTCAGCCATCTATTATTATCACAACCTATTCAATAGGAATGACTCAAAAGTCAGCTACAGCTGCACATGAAACCTAAAATATGCCATCCAATCCATGAACAACCATATATCTAAAAACCACTGCCCAAAGCCAAAGATAGATGTAACTGCAATGGATCAAAATCATGCCTTTTAAGTGAAAATTACTAAAAAACAAAAAGAATACATTAACAAGGTAATAGTATTGCAGTAAGGACTAACCAAAAACAACCACACTAAGGTAACAGGCAGAACATTCAAAACTTGATACATGCACTACATACATTCATTTCACAATGCTTACAATAGAAACACAATGTCTCTATTGAAGTACATTTGGAACATAATAGGGGATAAGGTAAATATTAATCTAAACTAGTCAATAATGGACAAATGCTTCCAGGATATCTCTTATGCAACACAAATATATAACAAATAGCAATACAAATATGCTTGCTC